>NW_024038510.1:0-65875 GCF_016077235.1 Cyprinodon tularosa
TAGCAAGGTTTAAAATTTTTTAAAATTATTTTCTACAGGAACATGTGGGGCATGGAAAAAGCATCAAACGTTAACTCCAGTCATACAAAGCCATGCTTTTAGGAGGAGGAGAAGGATGATGAGGATGAGAAACAAACAGCAGTAGGAGACACAGTGAGAGCAGCAGCAGGAAGAGGAATATGAAGAGAAGGAGCACAGGGGGAGGAGGATGATTAGGATGATAATAAGAAGAAGTAGAAGGAAGGGGATGATTTAAAAAAGCAGCAGAAGGAGGGGAAGGATGAAGATAGGCAGGAGCAACAGGAGGATGAGGAGAATGAGCAACACAAGGAGGAGGAGGGTGGTAAGGAAGAGAAACAGCAGAAGGAGAATGGGGGAGGATGAAAAGAAGCAGGATAAGGAGGATGAAGAGGATCAGGAGAAGCAGCAGCAGGCAGGGATGAAGAGAAACAGCAGCAGCAGGATGAGGAGAAGGAGATGCTAGCAAGAGCAGCAGCAGGATGAGGAGAAGGAGATGCAGCAAGAGCAACAGCAGGAGGAGGAGAAGGAGACGCAGCAAGATAAGCAGCGGCAGGAGGATGATGAGGAGAAGCTGCATTAGCAGGAGGATGAGTAAGAGGAGGAGAGGCTGCAGGTGGAGGAGAAACAGTGGCAGCAGCAGAATAAGAAGGAGGGGGAGGATAAAGAGAAGCAGCAGCAGGTATAGGCTGAAGAGCAGGAGCACAGGCTGGGAAGGAGCATGGAGGTGGAGGTCGCTTGGTTCCAGCGATCGCAACATACCAGGCGGTGCGAGCTGCGAGGGCCGCACAATGCCACTTGTGGCTTTAATTATTATTATTTTGTCACATTTAATGGCACACAAATTCATATTATTAGCTATTTTTTCAAGCAATTTTATATTATTAAGTCCTTCATTTATTTCTGTATGTATTTTTAATTATGGCAGGATTGGTCATCCATAAAAAAATTTAAGTGGAAGAAAAAATGTGTTGTTAAAAACAAACCTTATCCAGGATATGGACTACAACTGTTGTCAATTGTCCCTAGCAGCTCCGAAACCAGAGAATATTTCAGCAACGACACAACAAGCGGGGACCCTACATGATCCTACACTAAACTCCACATTGGGCCCCAGTTGGTAACCGTTTGGAAAAGTCTGAATACTAAAAAATGTGTGATAACACGCACGTGTTTCAGGGTTAACACATAAGTCTTCAATTAAAAAAAAATTAAAATGCCTTTCTTTTTTTTGAGAATAATCTAAATGTGGTTGGGATACTTTTGACCACCTGTATTTGTTTTTTTATCTCCATAAAACAAACTGTCAACAGGCGGATTTAACTCCCTGACTCTTCATTCCAGTGTATTTTGTTCAAATTGAAAATTAATCAATGCATGAAAAAGCTTTGAAATAAAGTTTCCATGCTGTTTTATTGTTTTTATTTTCTGGTCAGCTGTTCTATAAAAATATTAAAATTAAAAAAAGGGATTCTTTGGGAAATGTCTATATTACAGCAATTCTCCTATAACGATATGTGAATATGTCTCCTTATGGCGGCTCCAGGAGGGATTAGAATCTTGGTGTTAAACAGTCACCCTCAGCACAGTTTGTTTGATGTTTGATGAAAGCAGGCTTTTTATTTGTTTGATGTTTCAATTGACTTCTGATTTACCATGACTAAAAATCATGTAGTCTGTGATCCACCAGCATTCTGGATTAGTAAATATGTGGTTCTCATTCATTCATTATAAAAGAAATCTGCTTATGGAACATAAGCAAAACTGAATATTGTTAAGCTTTATCTGACTTAGGGCTGGCCTACACTGTAAGATATTTTTAATCGTTCTCAGCTACAGCTCAAACTTTACAACTAAACCAGAGAGTTTAAAGTTCATGATATCTGTTCTTACGTACGCTGATGCTCTGATGCAATCTGACTGCTCACATGCTGTATGACCAAAAACCACACATCAGACTCAGCCCAGTAGAGAGATGGCGCAGGTTGGACTCGTCTATCCCACACTAAAGTCAAAGAAGAAGAATTCCATTGTTTGCATGTGTGCAATGCGCAAGGTTGAGGTAAATTGGCACTTAGCTCTGCTTCAACAGCAGGATACGCTCAGGGTCACTTCACGATGTCCGTCTGAATTTTAAACATCCTCCCGTACGGTTCCCCTTTTTACCCCTGTATACTGCACAATGCAGGATGACACGAGGCTGAAACCCGGTCCTATCCAAAAAATTATCATGCAACTGAAAAATGGGCACTAAAAGGGCAAAGAAATCGTACAGTGCAAGTCCACCTTTAAGAAAAAATATTGGATTGCTGCTTAGATTAGAATAATCTTAAACAATAACTTTGAAAACCGGCTTTTTATTTGTTGACTGGGGGTTTGCGTTTCATACTTTCAGAATTTTAAATGAATCACCTTAATGTTGTTTTAGGTTGCTTATGATAACTAGGGCTATGTGATCCTACAGAGGGCTTTATGATAAAAGCCCCATGTATGATAAGTATGGCAAATTCAGGTTAGACAAAAGCCTTCATGAGGACTATTAGGCACAGCACATTTCCTTCTACAGTGAAGCCGGTGCTCCTCCATAGAGACAGGCCTGGAGCTGAGGCTTTTCAGAAAGAGCTTTGGACCAGGTCACTTCTCTCGGGACCCAGCTGACCAAGCCAATAAGCAAAACAAGGCCACCCCCCAATGGGTTCACCAATGTACTGTACAGGGGTAACCATGAGGAACTGATGCAAGAGGATCAGGCAGCAGACAAAGGCAGACAACACAATCCATGTATCCTTAAATGACATCAATTGACATGTGTGGATGAGGCATTCAAGGTTTTCTTATTTGACAAACTGCTGATTATTCTTCACTGTTTGCAGTTTTAATTACAACCTATAGTTGATACGAACATCCTTTGCGCATCTTGCTGAGCTCACCTCACTTTTTCTATTGATCATTTGCTTAAATAAGTTTCGCCAGAATGACCTGGACATGACATTAAGATCAAAAGGCTGCTGGGGCACCACCATATGTTTCTGGCTGTCATAATGAGTCCAATAACAGCTCTTTAAGAGCTGGCTGTATTTTAACAGTTGGTGACATTATGGGGATGAGCAGACACCCCTTTTTACAAAGAATATTTTTTTCCAGATTTTATTTTAGTTACTACATTAACTGTTGTTGCTGTGTTTTATGTGTCTAATGGTGCATAATTAATCATTTGAACTGAAAATGCACAACTTGGCAGAACTCAAACTTTATTTTCATTACACTGTTCGGAAATTAAATATTAACCAGATTTAACAACCTTGTCTTGTCATAGCCAATAGCTTTTCCTTTAAAGTGTTGGCACTGTGTCTCTTTGGGGACATGAACAGCCAGGGTAAGTAGTGCAGAAGTTGTCAACCATCCAGACAAATCGTCTCAGTGCTCCGTGCTGCCCAGCCCACCCAGGAGGATGGAGCCCAGAGGAGCTTCGTCAAGGACAGCCGGAGGCAGATTCAGAACTGGCCCTCAGTCTTTTCTCTTCCTTTTTATCTACAACTTTAGCTCCCTCCCATGTTGGACATGTATTGGAGCCGCAATTAGGGTAGAGATTGTCCGTCAACCATTTGTGCCTTTGTGGAGTTGAATTAAAAAGAGTGAAAGCATCATTCAATTGGGGCTACACTGCTCGGCTTAGACTCAAAGATGACACAGTGGGTAAAGAGGGGACAAAAAGAATGGAAATAGAGAATTTTATACACAAATTAAGGAATGTTACATTGTGTATATTATGACACATTCACTGAGTTCACTGAACAAGGAGCCATTTTAACAGCCACCAGGACCTGTTAAAAGAAAAAAAGAGTTGCTATTGAATATTTTTGCTATCAATCAACTTTTCCTGACAGAGAAATGAAACAGGAACAGATGCCAGCTGTCCTTGCAGGTAGAAAATGTGAGATCAGCAGATATAAGAAAGACGGGCAGTTTGTAGCCATCTGTCATAACAGGACAGTCTTTGCAGAGCTGTTTCTCTTAGGATTGGGGATCTAACTCTATCTAAATATTTTAAAATGTTTATGTCTTAAAACACCCATTTACTGTGCTTATGCTTTTGAAAAACACATCACAGTTTTATAAAAAATCTGTTAACTATGTTGTTGAAGCTCTTCCAAATGGCAGCTAGATACAATGGCTCACTGTGAAAAGCAGTGCTAGAATTTTAATAGAGTGATAAAGCATTAGTTTTATATCTTAAATGCATTTAATGTCTGTGAATCTCTTCCCAGTGTTGATATTCAATGATTCTTCCTAAAAAAGACATATAAGTAGACAGAGTCGTGCAGGTTTCTATTCCGCCTCGGAATAAGGCAGAACACGCTGTTGTGGACAGTCTTCCAGAATGATAAATACTGTTGCTCTTTTGCTGTATCCATTTATCTTTCTTTGTAAACACAGCTATACAGCTTATTCAAGGGAATCCAGCCTACACAAACCTTTCCTAACTCTGTATTGCTGTTGCTTCACTGATAGCCACATTTTGTAGCATTAATCTATTTTACTTTCGAAGTAATTTTGACCACGCTCTTTTCTTTCTTTGTTTGTTTCTTTGTTTGTTTTTTTTGTGTCTTTGTTTGTTTGTTTGTTTGTTTTTTCTTTGTTTGTTTGTTTGTTTCTTTCTTTCTTTCTTTCTTTTAGCAAGTTTGCACAATAAGATACATTATCTTTCAAACTGGGTTTCCTGGTCATTATTAGCAACAGCATTCTTCCATAAATACCAGTTACCATGGAGGTGCTCAAAGGTGCAGAGGCTTCTACAGCTCTCACAATTAAGCCATATATTGTTTCCTTTGAGGCTGATTGGCACTATAGTTCAGTGCTAAATTTACAATAGTAGTACATCTCAGCCAAACTGATAGCCATCAGACAGAGTTTGGTTTTTAATGCATCACCAAAGCTAACATAGCAAATTGCGGTTGAAATGGTCAAGAGAAAAACATAGCAGAAAACAGAGTAGAGAGAAGCAGTCTGGCGGGTTAGCTGGGAAAAACGCAAGAAAGCCACCGATTATGACCTTCCTTATGGCCAATTTCTGTTCACTGGATAACAAAGTGGATTTGTTACCTCTGCAGCAGAGTATATTTACAGAGATGAAAAATGGTGCTATACTTTGCCAAACCAAAATACCTGGCTTAACCTTAACATGCAAGACTCCGCCTTCCAGATCAATAATATTTAGCTATTCCAAGTGGACCACAACCAGCAGTCAGGAAAAGCACAGGAGGGGGAGGACTGTATGTACGGGAATGAAGGTTAGTGTAAGAACTGTTGATATGTAAAAGACTACTGCTCTGAAGCAATAGAACTTTTATGACAGTGAAATGTCGGCCATCTTATCTGCCATGGGAATTTATCACAATGCCATCTTCCCACAGACCTTAGTGTGGAAGCTCTCCTCTCTTGGCCTGAGTCAAGCAGAAGGTACTGATCGGTTGATTTCTTGTAAATACTGAGACTTCTGTCCTCCTCTATATACATTACATAGTCTAAAGAAGTGTTTCCCTTGGCATATTCCCTGTTGCCTTATGTCATCAATACAGTTAATGTTTCAAGTGAAAGATGCTGCTGCAATGGCTTGGATTTGGACAGAGGTATGATCCACATACCTAAACCAATGGCTTAGTGGTGTTCCCTAAAAAGTTTTTCACTTCTTCCATATATAGATTGGTAATATTAGCATTTGGTACTGTAAAACTGGATCAAGAAACAAAAGTCTTAAATGATATCTTGTGGTTATCATGAAAATTGGCCATGTAATGCCAAGCCATAGCTTAAAAACATAATGAAAAAAAGGAAGAACAAGCCTTTTTAGAGAATACTTCAAAAATGAGAATTGAACCAATCGGGTACCAGGAATTTGGCATGTAGTATTGACATAAATTGCAGCTTGTGCTAAAGCAATCTATGAATTGGGCCAAAGATTGTTTTGATTTTGAGCAGAGGGGGATAAGTGTGTGACTACATAGGGATGACTGCCTTTACAGCTTTGAGAAATTAACTGTTCCTAGGTCTGTTTGTTTTTTAAGTCATGTTCCTAAAAAATGTTCCTAGTCGAAATGGGACAAAGTGCAATGTTTTGGTGGTTGAGATGTGTACCAATATGTCTGCCTCTTTTCTGGAGTGATGCAGCAAAAACTATGTCCAAATACAGTAGGCAACGTTCCACAATCCCCTGTGCTATCCTCACCACCTGAAGTCCTTTCTATTCCATGCCATGCAGCTCAAATACCACACTGGTACACTGGATGTTTTCAACTGTGGTCAAATAAAGATTTGTAGGACCATTTCAAAACATTATTTTATCAAATTGAGCCTTTAAGAGATGGATTAACTTGTGTGCTTTGGATAATTTTCTCACTGCATAACTCAATTAAGCTTTAGCCTAACACCTTGCTCTGGCCTTGAAGCCTTAAACAAGTCCCATATATTGCATTTTTCCCCCGTCTCCTTATGATTAAATGATGAACAATGAAAAAGAGATCTGCAGCTCATGCAAAACTGTCTTTGTTTTGCACTTCTTGATGAGTTGGCAATGTGCCCTCGGAATAATTTTGGTAATTTCTGGGAAGTTTCTCTACTGGTTGATATGTTCTCTATTTGTGGATAATGTCTCTGTAGTTCTATGGTGTCCAAAAAATAACTTTTTAACAGCACTCAATCTTTTTTATGTCTAGTATAAATATATATATATAGAGAAATCGTTTGGTGTTAAACAAAATTCCGTTGAAATACAGCAGAAGTTGTAAAAAGTAAGCCTAATGTGATTGCTTAGTGATAGCTGCTCTTAACATGCTGCCAAAATGTAAAGCCTTAGAAATGAACTCATAGGACCGCTTGTTGCTGCCAGGAAATCTGGAAGAGGTTATATAAGGTCTGCCATCTTGCAGTTACAGAGTTTTCTCAGTATAAAACAAAACAGTTTCCAGTTTTTCCAGGAACTGACGTTCTATCAAGTTTACCCTAAGTTCAGACTGTGTAAACTGCATAAAAGCTGTGCCTCAGTTTGTAATTAGAAATTTATATGTTCAAGGTGATGGGAGATGTATTTGAAATAAAAAAGACCAGTGTGGATGCTCTTGAAAAGCTGCCAAGAGAAAGCCTATTTTTCCCCTCAAAAGAAATAACTTAACAGCATTACTTGGCATCTAAATATACCTCAGTACCACTCAAACATTATTTCTTGTACAACTGAGATAGAAGCAGATATGTTTGGCTATCCTAGTCTGTTTTCTTACATTATTTGGTAGCAACCACACTAAGGTAATAAGTATATCAAGTATGGGCTTGTCAGGATAATGTTTTGGGTTTTTGTTTTGAATCCACAAAATGGGTCTCTCATAGCCATTAAACCAGCCCTAATACTATCCAAATATAAATATCAAAAACATTTGTGCCATATCCAAAAGGTACACTTTTAACAGACTTTTTTGATAACACATTTTTTAACAAAACCTTTTTTGTTTGAGGCCTAAACAGAGAGAATGACATGCAGCTACTTGTCTGGAAGATAACGTTAAAGAAAGTTCAAAGAGAACCAGGTTAACAGAGAAGTAATGGGTCTAGGTAAATTAATATAAACTGATATCAAAGTTTTGTATACAGCTCTAACAACAGCAAATTAAGAAACTGTTAAGTCATATACTCATCATTTGGTGGTGCTACTGAGTGTATTTTTCCCCCCAAGGAGAATGCAGTAACTGCCACATATTTGTGATGGCAAGACACATGCAGTGTTTGAATGTCCAAACTAACCCCTAAATTCCTCAATCACTATATAGAGCTGGGACTATAGAGTGGTCTTTATAGTGAACTCAGTTAACTGACCGTTTGGACAGATAAACTGCGCCTGTGCCATCCTTGTTATTTGTTCCAGCTGTAGGGTAAGGATAGCAGTAGGTGACAGCGAGCTGCTGTGACAACAAATCCCATGATGCTTTGCGAGGAGATCTCGCCTGGAACAATTTGCTCCAGTTTCTTAGATTTGTTTAGGATACAGAAGTAATCTGGATCAACAGGAGCTCTCTGATCGACTTTTTAAGCAGACCCATGAAAACACAATTGCAGAAATCAGTAGTACTTCAAATTAGGTTTTTAAGATCTTGTTGAGACATTAGTTCTTTAATCCTAACGATGTTCCTTAGGTGATAAAAGGCAGAGTATGCCACCCTCTATATGTTCCTCTGAAGGTCTGAACTAGCCTGATTGTTGGTTTCTGGTATTGACTGAATCTGTGCTAGCTTTTAAAGTCCTAGGGAAGTCATATTTAAATTTTTAATCATTCTGGCTTAAACATGTTTATAAATGTACTCTTTATCACACAATATTGTCCCAAAAGTTTCTATTAAAATTTCTATTTAAAAAAAAATCCTTTCTTAAAATCTGTGGTGGTTTTTTTTGTTGTTGTTTCTGAAGGCCAGTTAGTTATACGTCAGCTTGTACACCTAAATTCGGCCAGTCATATATCGACGGTCATCTGTCAATAACATGTTTTTTTTGTCCATATCATCTTGATTCATATGTTACAGCTAATATACGCAACGTTTGAAATAAGAAATAGAATAATTTCCTTTCCCATTGAGTTCTGTCCCAGTGCTCACGGGGATGGACGTCTGTGTCTTCTGCAGGCGTAGAGCTAACAGAACTGGCAGCGTTGCGAGGCAAGGGCTCAAACATGTATGGCTGTAAGCCTTCTACACCAAACCAAGCCCCTACCACCTTGGCTTCCTCTTCCACAACAACTTCGTCCCCGCTTTTTCTTACAAGAAAGAACTTTCACTTTAATTGGAGCAATTTATTCTATGATTTCTGACATTTAAAAATGAAAATTATCTGGGTTTTCCATAAAAATCTGGTTAAAGATCTCAGTAGCACCACCATTAAAAATATGTTTCTCACTTTAATATGTGAAGACACAACACCCAAAACGGCTCTTTCAACTAAAAATACAAAAAAAGTTGTTTGCGCATCATGATGAAATGGTTACACATTATTTTGAGCAGCAAGAGTCATTTACTTGAAAAAATGTGTACGTTCCCTTCATTAAAGAAAGTATGACTCAATTAAATTAGGATTAAAAAGAGACCATTGTTTGTAGTGCTTTAGTCATATAGCCTATATGAATAATTCATTGAGATCTAGTAGTGGGTTAGGGTATTTGGCATTATACTCCCAATATGTAATCTCTTTCTCCACAACTGCATTTGCCTGCCTTCTAGGGTTTCTGTAAATGTTTTGATTAGATCTCTGAATTTAGAATCTCTGAAATGGCTCTTAGACATGACCATGAAAGATTATCACTTGAAAAACAGGAGAAGTGAAGTTACGGAGGTAGAATTTTTAATGTTGGCCAGTAACCATTTATATCAGGAGTAGAAGCAACATCATGGAAGGATGTAAAAAAAAAAAATAAAATATATATATATATATATATCTGAGATCCATTTAATCCCATATTATATACAGGTGCTGGTCATAAAATTAGAATATCATGAAAAAGTAGATTGATTTCAGTAATTCCATTTAAAAAGTGAAACTTGTATATTATATTCATACATTACATACAAACTCATATATTTCAGATGTTTATTTTGTTTAATTTTGATGATTACAAATGGGCAAGACACAAAAGGTCATCGCTAAAGAGGCTGGCTGTTCACAGAGCTCAGTGTCCAAGCACATTAATAGAGAGGCGAAGGGAAGGAAAAGATGTGGTCGAAAAAAGTGTACAAGCAAGAGAGATAACCGCACCCTGGAGAGGATTGTGAAACAAAACCCCTTCAAAAATGTGGGGGAGATTCACAAAGAGTGGACTGCAGCTGGAGTGAGTGCTTCAAGAACCACCACACACAGACGTATGAAAGACATGGGTTTCTGCTGTCGCATTCCTTGTGTCAAGCCACTCTTGAACCACAGACAGCGTCAGAAGCGTCTTGCCTGGGCTAAAGAGAAACAGGACTGGACTGCTGGTGAGTGGTCCAAAGTCATGTTCTCTGATGAAAGTAAATTTTGCATTTCCTTTGGAAATCAAGGTCCCAGAGTCTGGAGGAAAAGAAGAGAGGCACTTCATCCACGTTGCTTGAAGTCCAGTGTAAAGTTTCCACAGTCAGTGATGGTTTGGGGTGCCATGTCATCTGCTGGTGTTGGTCCATTGTGTTTTCTGAGGTCCAGGGTCAACGCAGCCACATACCAGGAAGTTTTAGAGCACTTCATGCTTCCTGCAGCTGACCAACTTTTTGGAGATGCAGATTTCATTTTCCAACAGGACTTGGCACCTGCACACAGTGCCAAAGCTACCAGTACCTGGTTGAAGGACCATGGTATCCCTGTTCTTAATTGGCCAGCAAACTCTCCTGACCTTAACCCCATAGAAAATCTATGGGGTATTGTGAAGAAGAAGATGCAATACACCAGACCCAACAATTCAGAAGAGCTAAAAGCCACTATTAGAGCAACCTGGGCTATCATAACACCTGAGCAGTGCCACAGACTGATCGACTCCATGCCACGCCGCATTGCTGCAGTAATACAGGCCAAAGGAGGCCCAACTAAATACTGAGTGCTGTACATGCTCATACTTTTCATGTTCATACTTTTCAGTTGGCCAACATTTCTATAAATCCTTTGTTTTTATTGGTCTTCAGTAATATTCTAATTTTCTGATATGATGAATTTGAGATTTTCATTTGTTGTCATTTGTAATCATCAAAATTAAACAAAATAAACATCTGAAATATATGAGTTTGTATGTAATGTATGAATATAATATACAAGTTTCACTTTTTAAATGGAATTACTGAAATCAATCTACTTTTTCATGATATTCTAATTTTATGACCAGCACCTGTATATATATATATATATATATATATATATATATATATATATATATATATATATATATATATATATATATATATATATATATATATATATATATATATATATATATATATATATATATATATATATAATATGGGATTAAATGGATGTCAGTTAATAATAACAATAGTATATATATATTTTTTTATCAGCACCTGTCATTTAAATCCCATAGCAAATAGGTTTCTAGATGTCCGTCTTCCATCTGCGGAATATTGCAAAAATGTGAAATATCTTATCCAGAGGTGCTTGCAGTAAGAAGGTTCCTGAGTTCGATTCCCGGCCCGGGGTCTTACTGCATGGATTTAGCATGTTCTCCCTGAGCATGTGTGGGTTCAGTCTGGTTATTCCAGCTTTGTCTCACAGTCCAAGAACATGATTTTTAGGTTAATAGGCTTCTCTAAATTCTCCTTAGGTGTTAGTGTGTGCATTGTATGTTCTCTGTCCTGTTTGCCTCCTGTCACCCTGCAATGAACTGGCGACCTGTCCAGGGTAAACCCCGTCTCTCGCCCATTGACAGCTGGAGATAGGCACCAACACCCCTAACAACTCTGCTTGGGATAAGCGAGACGAAAAATGCATGAATTATCCAGAAGTGTTAATGAGAAAGTAGTCCATGCGTTTGTTACTGGACTATTGTAATTCTTTACTATCAGACAGTCCAAACCGTAGTTAAAAGCCTTCAGTTGATCCAAAATGCTGCAGCCAGAGTTCTTGTGAAAATTAAAAAGAGAGATCATACCTTTCCTATCCTAGCTTCTCTAGCTTCTCTTTATTGGCTTCCTGTTAAATCCAGAATGGAATTTAAAACCCTCCTTCTCACATATAAAGCCACATCTCAGCGGAGCTGATTCCTGTCTACAAGCCTCTGGCCTGCAGAACTAAGCCGACCATCAGAAGAGTTTCAGGTCTGGACTGAGGAGGCCTCCTCTGCACTCCAGGACTGCTTTGAGCATACAGACTGGAGTGTGTTCAGGGACGGTGCAGATTTGGAGGAATACACATCGTCCGTTCTGTGCTACGTTCAGTTCTGCACCGACATTGTCCTCCCTGTTAAGACCATAAAAGTGTTTCCAAACCAGAAACCATGGCTGGACAGCACAGTACGGGCCCTGCTGAAAGCCCGGGATGCTGCCTACAGGTCTGGAGACAGGTTGGCTTATAACAGGGCCCGGTCGGAACTGAAAAAAGGTATTAAGCAGGCCAAGCTCCAGTATAAACAGAAGATTGAGGAATATTTCATCAACAATAACCCCCGTAGCATGTGGAGAGGCATTAAAACCATGACAGACTACAAACACAGCACTCAGCTGACCAGCTGCGACCCCACCCTGCCTGACACCTTAAATAGTTTCTTTGCCCGCTTTGACACGGCGGGCAGCAGAGAAGCTGTACATCTACCCCAACTGGAAGAGCAGCACCAGCCCCTCGTCTTACAGAAGTATCAGGTGACGTCCACCTTGAGGAGGATCAACACTCACAAAGCTCCAGGACCGGACAAGGTGTCAGGCCAGACGCTGAAAACCTGCGCCGACCAGCTGGCAGGAGTGTTTCTGGACATTTTCAATCTGTCCCTGCAGCTCGCCATGGTTCCTGAGTGCCTCAAGTCTTCCACCATCATCCCTGTACCGAAGAAGAGGTCCATCACCAGCCTGAACGATTACCGGCCCGTCGCTCTGACCCCGGTGATCATGAAGTGCTTTGAGAGGATTCTTCTGAGGTACATCAGAGACTTCATCCCCACAAACCTGGACAGCCTTCAGTTCGCCTACAGAGCGAACCGGTCAACAGAGGATGCTGTCTCCATCACTCTGCACACAGCCCTGACCCATCTGCAGCATCCCAACACCTACGTCAGGATGCTATTTGTAGACTTCAGCTCAGCATTTAACACCGTCATTCCAGACAAGCTGGTGCTGAAGCTACTTGAGGTGGGGCTGCCCGCTTCACTGTGCCAATGGATCAGAGATTTCCTCACCAACAGGCATCAGGTGGTGAGAATAAGTGGCTTAACATCGTCCCCACTGGTCCTCAACACAGGCACGCCGCAGGGCTGTGTGCTCAGTCCAGCTCTCTTCACCCTGTTTACACACGACTGCGTGGCCATCCACCCCACCAACACAGTCGTGAAGTACGCGGACGACACAACAGTAGTGGGTCTCATTTCAGACAACAACGAGACCCACTACAGAGAGGAGATCCTGCAGCTCACTCAGTGGTGTTCAGCCAACAACTTGGTGCTGAACACAGGGAAGACCAAGGAGGTCATTGTGGACTACAGAAGGTCCAGGAGGTCGGCTCACACTCCCCTTCTCATAGATGGAGAAGTGGTGGAACGGGTGGACAACATCAAGTTCCTGGGCCTCCACATCACGTCTGACTTCTCCTGGAATACAAACACCTCCCACCTGGTGAAGAAAACACAACAAAGGCTTTTCTTCCTCAGGAAACTGAGACGGGCTGGACTTTCCTCACGGCTGCTCGTGAACTTTTACAGGGCGATGATCGAGAGCATCCTCTGCCTCAACATGACTGTGTGGTATGGTAGCTGCACAGCACTGGAGAGGAAACAACTGACACGGGTGGTGAGAACAGCACAAGGCATTGTGGGATGTCCCCTCCCAGACCTGGACTCCATTTACACAGACCGGGTCAAGAAGAGAGCTGGATCCATAGCGATGGATTCCAGCCACCCGGGTCACAGATTGTTTGTGCCGCTGCCATCAGGCAAGCGGTACAGGAATATACGGACTACAACAAACAGACTGAGAAACAGTTTCTTCCCCACAGCCGTCAGAGCCATTACTCCCTGCCGTCTCCCCCTCTCACACATATCATAACAACCCCCCCCCACCCCCCCCCCCCCCCCCCACACACACACACAGCCATATTGTTCTGTACCTTGCACTGTCACATTTTCTGTGTTTTGCCATGATTGGACCTGCTGCTGCTTCTTTGGCATGGCTGAGTGCCTTTAGTTGATTTAGTAGTGTATGTTGTTATTATTATTGTTGTGTGTTTGCTTGTCTGTACTGTATATATTTGACCTTTTGCACGGGAGCTGCAATGGAAATTTCGTTGAATTCTGTTCAGTGACAATAAATGCTATCTATCTATCTATCTATCTTAAATGGCCAAGCTGTGTCTTATATCAGAGATATGATTGTTCCTTATATTTCTAAAAAAGGAACGGAAGGCAGATATTTTAGTTATCAGGCTCCTCTCCTGTGGAACCAACTACCAGTTTTGTAAGTAAGGGGGAACACACACTGCCCAGGCAGAACATGGCTGAATACAGAACAGTAAGGGCTTTTCTGTCTTTGCAAAGATATGAAAATAAAGTGCTGACTGAGTGAAATCCATCCATCTCCGTTTATTTAACTATGGTGAATAGTTGCATACTTTTTTCCCACTACAACAGTTAGTATTTGACTGCTTCTGTCTCCCTGAATCCCATTCGGCCTCGGCAGATGGCCGCTCACATTGAGCCTGGTTCTGCTGGAGGTTTCTTCCTGTTAAAAATAGTCTTTCTCCCCACTGTCGCTACAAGCATGCTTGGTGTGAGGGATTACTTTTGAGTCAATTAGTTGATGCAATCAGCTGGTTTTCCTTAGATAGAAAACTTTTAATCAATCTGACTGTATGATCTGTCTCTGTAAAGCGGGTTGAACAGGGTCTGGCGTTCCTACAGCATGTCAATCAGTGACAAGGCAATTTTAAGAGAAGTCGCTTGCCAAGTCGTTTGACCTGGGTTGACATGGTTCAGTGAGCTGTTCCCACTTCTACTAAAAGCTGATTGTTCTCGGGTTTGAAAGGCGTCTTTCAGCCAGTGGGAAAAGGGTATTAGGAATACCCACTGCTCTGGAAGCATTTTCTGATGTTGACTTTGGTTCTCTGTTGTCTTCTTTTTGCTGTTGTTATGTTCTCTGTTTTATTTCCCTCTTATCTCATGCAGGTGTAGAATCAAACTTCTAGGAGATACTGTATATCTTCTGTCTTGTCTACTGTTGTCTACCAAGGAGGTTATTTTTTTAGGAGAGCTTGAAGAGAGAGTGTGTGTGTGTGTGTTGGTCTGTCTGTCTTTGTACAAAATCACTTGAAAATTTATACATCAGATTTCAACAAAATTTTTACCACAGGCACTCCTTGTGTCAAGGAACCATTCATAAAAATTTTTTAATAATCCAGATGCTGTGTGAGTTTTAGCAATAGATTTAATTCCCAATATGAGGAAAAATGTGCTGCTTGGTGAACATCACTCCCAGAGTGCTTTTCTAGTTGCTGTGTTGATTTATTTGATCTCTTTTTATGCACTCTTTTCTGTCTCTATCTTTTTCTTGCTTCTGATATCTTCGTTCTTTCTTACCATCCTATCGTCTCTATTTCTGTTGTACACAATTTTACTCCCTAAATTATTTTAAATAAAGTTTCATATACATGTCGTAAGCGGAACCTTATGGCAACAACCATCATTTTCTTGTCGTGAAAGAAAATCTGTTGGGCTCTCATCTAGCTCTGGGACATGTATTCTCACAGACACAAAAAAACAATATATATATATATATATATAAGTTATATGGAGCGACCATAGCTCGCTCTCTTTTTTGTGTGGATAAAAATCCATTCTTCTGGCTTTATAAAACCTGCAGAGTTTAACCCCTTTATATTTATTTATTTTTCCAATGCAAACTCTGCAGAAGCAATAACAGCTTGCATGTGGTGTCTGTCTCTCAGAAAACTCATGGATTTGCTTTTCCGATTGGTTAATGCTTTGACACACCATAAGGACTGTTGGCCTGATCTAAACTCACCTTTAGGATTTAATTCAATTTCCTATTTAAACCCTTTTCCCACTGGCCGAAAAACACGTTTAAACACGGGAAAAATCGGCTCTCAGTACTAGTAGGAACATCTCACTGATCTGTATCAACCCGTGTCAAACGACTCAGCAAGCAACCTGTGTTAAAATTGCCTTGTTCTGATTGGCATGCTAATTTACATGAGCGCAACATACAGATGTCAAGACATCACACCAGTCACACTGGCGACATCATCAAAGCTAACCCTGTGATGATGCCATCAGACGGAGGCCAAGCAGCTTGCCAGAGGGGGGTTAGAACAAGCTTCTTTTGCCAATGGCAAGGGAGCCAAATGCCGATGGTTAATGGCTCGACCCAGGTTAGAAAAACCTTGGTTAACCGGCTAATTTCCTTGGGAAAGAGGCTTAAGTATTGAGACGGCCTCAACTCATTATGGAAATAATTAAATAATAATTTGAATAATTCAATTCAATTCAGTTTATTTATATAGCACCAAATTCACAACACATGTCATCTCAAGGCACTTTACAGTTCAACCAGATTATACAGTCAAATTGATACAAAGTTTTCTATCTAAGGAAAACCAGTTGATTGCATTGACTCATTGACTCAAATACAATCCCTCACACTAAGCATGCTTGTAGCGACAGTGGAGAGGAAAATCTCCCTTTTAACAGGAAGAAAGAAGAATAAATGTTTCACACCTGTAAAACTTTTATTTGTAAATTAAATTTTTATGCTTATTTTTAAAAGTTTTTAAATAAATGCATTCCTTTGTGTTATTACTCATAAAGATCATTATACAACACTTGAACTGACAAAATGTAACAAAAAGGTTATCAAATATGAATGCATTTGCACCTTACATTTTACAATCAGTATGCTAGCTGATTAATGTATAACTATTTGAGTTTTGATAAAAATATAGAGTATATTAGTTGAGCTGTGATGACTGGTGTTAGTCAGAGAGGACTACAAAATCAAATTCTCTATGGGCTCCCAAACAGCCAAGGACTGCTGCTATTTCCTGTGAATGGCAGCTTTGTCAACTGTAACTTATAAAAAGCTTGTCAGGAAGCCTTCACATTGACAGACATGCACAAACACACACAACCTGCTCTTAGTCCTTATGATTTATTCTATCTCCCTCTCTTTGGCTTCTGTCAACAGTGTCTGGTATTAAAACAAATCTGAAAAGCAGCCTTCGTTTCCAATTAGCATGCAGCAGAGACACCATCATTTTGCATGTGAATAAAAGAATCCGAGAGGATCAAAAATTAAACAACCTTGAAGAGTGACAGCTTCTGATTGTGTTTTAGAATACACCAACACACATTTGAATAAATCTGCTGTTAACATTTGCCTTCTGACTGAGGCTCTGCTGGTAGTATTTAAAATAAGAGGAAAATATTCAGAACTCTAGTTTGATTTCCACACTTTCAGTTGCAAGTGCAAATTAGAGACGGTTCACCTGGTCATGCATGTTTTATGAGCACATTTACTGAAGTGTGAAGGATCTATAGATGATGAAACATTAATAAAGAGATCAAAACAAATTACACTATTGTGTTTTTTATGAGTTCCCTGTGGATCTCCTGGGGCACAGTTGTTCCTGCTTGAAAGGCTGCAAACAAAAGAGCAACTGAAGCAGAAGGAGCTGCAGCAGCGGTGTTAATTCAGGTAAAATAAATGAAAAATGCATTCTGTGTAGGAACTAGATAGAGAGCTCAAATAACTTTGTGTGAGTGTCAAAAAAGTTGTTATTAGGCAGTCAGCATTTACAGTTATGAAAATAAAGTGAGATATCCCTTTTCTTTTCCTAATTAGGCAGGTAAAAATATAACTCCAACATTTAACACAGCTGAGTCTCAAAGTGAAGCTCAGAATCCTGAGAAAAAGAACTTAAATACATTTTACCTAAACTAAATCTAATATCACAAATTTAATGCTTTGCCACTTGCTCTGCACCCCTCAGACGTCTACTTTCAAGCAAAGTTTTATTTTAAAGTTTTATTTATTTATATTTTTTTTTACAAAATATTAAAGGTTATTTGATTTGGAGCCTTTTAACTTAATAATTTTAATGTAATTTAAGAGAGCTCACCTGCCTTTCTTTTTATCATTCAAGTTAAAATGCAGCTGTGTAGTGAGTGTGCCCATTAATGACGGACACCGCATTATCATACCTGTTTTTGAATGTTGTAATATAACCTGCGTATCAAGACCGCTGGTTATAAGCTTTAGATTTCCCCTTTCTCAGTTCAAACAAGCTTCCAAAAGTATTTTAAAAAAGAGTTTAAGTTTTGAAGGACATGCTTCGAGCAGCAACTCGGGTAAACCATCCAAGACTGCATTTTGTCTGACACAAAGTGATCTCCATAGTGAAGATGGCCGCTGTCCTGAATGCAGATATTCATATATTAGTATGCTTGTGAGTGGAGAGAACAATGATCACTGAGTCGCTGCGATGTCAAATGCTGAAGTGTGTGGGCTGCTGTCTTATCTAGCGATAACGAAGTGTTTCTGCCTTGGATAACAAGCGTTCTTTAAGTGCCGCCATTGTCATGTGCCCTTGTGTCTCACAGGGAAATCTTTAATAGCATACAATCATGAGACTCCCCATGTCAGCCTGTTATGTGCATAATGGCTTATTGCACCATGACACCTCTATAATCATAACAGGATGTGACACCCTCCCTTCTGTTTTTGGGATTCACACACACCCCCACACACACACACACTAAATAAAAAATGTGCACAGTCTTGGATGGTGCATTAATTTGGTGTGACTTCTGTATCTACTTTATCTGCTCCACTAATGCCACGGCGTGTGCCTCAGCAGGAATTTTATTGGCACAGCTCAGCGAATGCCGTCACATTATTTAGTGGTCCAAATGAATCTATGGTCTGTGAAATCCTTCAAGGGGTGCAATGATGAGCCATCAAAGTTCAGCTCTGGCTTTAACAGCAATAAAACACACTGATAAAGTAAGGGCATCGAATATGCTGACACACTGGAATATGAAAAGCTGCCATTGCACAGTTAGGATGCATGGTGCTTCCTTTGCACCACCCTCCTCATTTTTCTAAAAGTATATTTTTCTTTTAAGGACGTAAAGTTCATAAATTCTCTGAGGCACCCAGAGCATGTACATGCACAGCATGTAGGCAACAGCTAATGTTTACTTATTCTTTCTGTAAATATTATTTTTTCTTCTAACTGGCTGAATAGGTAGTTATATAACAGTTAAATAATATGTATAAGACAAAAAAACTTATTACATTTTTAACTAGTTTCCATTTATGCGCATTTCAGGGGACTCTAGAAAAAGAAATGCATTGGATGGACCTCTCATGTAAAAGATTGATACAAGTCATTTCATTAGAAGCAAAAATAATTATATATTTCTTTGCTCTTCAAATTATTTTTACAACTGAAACTCTTTGTTATTTTTTATTTTTTTTCCAGATTGTGCTATATCTTATTGGGTTGTATTCATGTGAAGACTGAAAAATTATTTTGCAAAATTGTGAAGTAAAGAATTACGTACGCATTCAAAATCTAAAAAAATGAGGCATGAATACATGAGGTATAGCCCTATACAGAATCAAAATGCCAATACTTTCATACTTGCACTTACCTATCATATAAATAGCGTATAATTAAATTCCCAGCATCATGAAGACGATCATAAAGAAAGACCAAGGAACAAAGAAGATACAGTAGTTCAGGGAGGAAGCAGTGGAGAGCCTAGTTGAAGAGATACATTTAAAAAAAAATCTCTACTTTCAAACATAATTGGAAAATGGGAAGAAATTGGTCAGCAGAAAATCAGATGTCGTGGTCAAATACCCTTAATTTAAGACATTTTAACTCATTTTTAGATAATTTTTGCAGTGTGCAAAGGTGGAAGCACTTCTAACATTGGTCAGTTATGGAGGATTGGTAAGAAAAAAGAAAGATAAAAGAAAGATATAAGTAGAGCTGTTGAAGGTTTAACACTTACATGCACACAAGAATAAAAAAAAAAAGTGAATAAACTGAATACCTGAATATTTTGGCCTAGATGCAAAGCTCTATGATGCAACAGAAAGGGCAATTCTGGAAGAAAAACTCAATATTTCCAATCCCAAAAGACTTGAATGGTTCATTTCAGCAGTATGTCAACCCAAAGCACAATCTACGTTTTTTTATTTATTTATTTTTTACATCAGAACATGTTTCTGTTGTAGAAATGCCAAGTTAAAGTCCAGAACTACCTCCAACTGAGAATCTATCCCGACACCTTAATATTCAAGCTCACAGATGCTTGAAATGCAGTCTGGCTATGCAAAATACAGCATGGATGATGCAAGGAATGAATGAAATATGAGAAATAGGAAAATGAATTGTTTAACCATTCTCATTGTAATGCTGAATGAGTTGATGTTTCCATTTTAATTATGGTGATTTCCATACTTGTGTTTGCATTACTCTGGCTGCTTAACCTTGTCACCATGTGCTAAAACTGTTGAATTGAGTAAATTTAATGAAAAATAGTGACATCCTTTAAGGTTATGTAGATGTCAGTATGAGTGTCGTGTGCACAGCATAGCTGGGGAGAACATCCAGCTGTTGAAAAGGCAGTGATTAAAACAGCTTCCACACCCTTCATTTTGCAGGTTCATCCTTTGAAATGTGGAACACAATGCAGTTACATATGTAAGCTTGCTATTAATTAACAAGGATACAAAGCTTTGCATAAGATCCCTCTGCTCTTGGTCTTGTAATACTGTTGCATGGTTGAAGTACAAGTAATTAAGGGATTTTTTTATGTATCAGAAGAAGGCAACTGAGTAAGCATTCTATTGTCAGTGGTAATGAAAAAAAATGTAGGGATGCAGTAAGAATACGTCCCCTTAGTAATGGCTATTTTGAAAATAATAAATAGATAATGTACTGACAGACTGCCCACTGTTGCCATCACAAAGTAAACAAGCACATTTCTCATCTAAACTTTTCCAAATGGCCAGCATCTGTTAGGTTTCAAACATTATGGTAATTAATGAGAAAGGTACATTATGTTGCGCTGTTCATTTGATAATATCCCACACAAAAGTACAATAAAATTATTTCTCAGAAATGGTCGATTTCCTAAACACATCCACCATCTGGTTTTATCTACCTCCACCAAGACCATCACAAGGTAACAAAGATAAACTCAACACACAGCTGTGCAAACACACAATAACTGATAAGGGCAATTAGAAAACCCAATTAACCTACAGTAACCTAACAGTCATTTTTTTGGACTGTGGGAAGAAGCCCAACGATCTAGGAAGAACCAATGGTTGTACAGCCTCGGACTGGGGTTTGAACCCAGGTCCTTTTCACTGTAAGGCAACAACTTCCAACTGCACCGCTATCCAGTTATGACAAGCATAAAGTTATGCTCTCAGTGAGCCTTGATTATACACTGATTATTAGCTCCTCCGAAATATAATAATGCTCCATATCCTATCTCACTTTCTATCAGTGTGTAGATTTTCCAGATGGACCAAAGTTCAGATGGGTTAAAAATGCAAGTTTACAACAGCAAGCAAAACAAACATGAGAGACAGTAGGAAAAACAGCATTAGGAACACAGGTTCCAAAAACCAGAGGGATGCAGCAATGGAACATAAGCAGACTGATGGAGAAAACTGGCAATGACCAACAATAACCAGTAAGCCTATGAACAGGGGAAGTTTGGCAAAATGCCTCAAAGAAACAGACAAAAGTAATCAGGTGGAAAGAGGAACATGTGAGACAAATGAAGGCAGGGGGGGCTGAGGGAAGAGAGCTAATGAACAAGAGCTGAGCAGAGAAAAAAACAGAAGAGAAATCAAACAAATAACAAGAAACGTGAATAAACACAATAATAAGACAAAATCATAATCCGGCAACAAATGAACTAAAAAATCTTCATAATTTACTAATAATGAGGGCGAGAATGCAGAACAACCAGTAAATCAGGAAATTTTTGCTTTCTCTATTTTAAGCAGACCAACCAGATGTACAGCTCCATTGTAACCCTAATGAGTCTATCAGTGTCTTACAAGGTGTTATTCAACCATTTAGATTTAATGTTATTAAGAGATGTCCCTATGTGACTGACTCTTCAGCAGTGGTTTCAAAAGTACACATATTTGTTACTTAAGTAGAAGTATAGATACTGCAGTTTAAAAACACTCTGCTAAAAATTGAAGTATCAACTTGACCTCTTTACTCAAGTAAAAGTGAAAAAGTAGGTGCTCCAAAAACTACTTAAAGTATAAAAGTATGAAGTAATCTTAAAAAAAAAAAAAGCCAGATGCCACTATATGAATTGAAAGCTCAATCTGTTGACTATTTTGAAAAATTCTTTGAGAAAGGGTCAAGGATGAGGGAGATCTTGTTGGTCTCCATCTCCAACTCCTCATACGCTCTCACCCGTGTCCGACCTTTTAGACATTTCAAAATTTTTTTCTGAATCCTACATTGTAGCATGGCTTAGACAATTCACCTTTGCAGTTTGAAAAACACCTGCTTGCTTCTGAAGATTTCCTTTAGAATCAGGACAAATTTGATGAATAGCTAACCAATGAGTGTTTGCGTTATATGCCTTATCCAATTGCATTAGTTTTCACTAGATGTGGATGGCGCCAATGATCTGCATTGGATGGAGCACATGAAGTGAAAAACTGAAGCCAAGAATAACGAGTAATGTTTGGTTTAAAAATGTAAGGAATAAGAGTACAGATACTTGTGTGAAAATGTAATGAGTAGAAGTCAGAAGAAAGAAGAAAACTAAGTAATGGAGTAAAGTATAGATACCTAAAAAGTGTACTTAAGTAAAGTAATGAAGTATTTGTACTTTGTTACTTGACACCTCTGCTCTTCAGGCATCCTTTGGATTGACTAAAACCATGGAGTAAGTCCCAGTCTTGTGTAACCACTAGTGTAACTTACGAATAGATAAGTTGAGAAACTTAGATTTCAATGTTGAAGTTACAGTTAGTTTATCTTCCTAAGTTCAAAAAGGAGGATAATAAGCACAAACAACCATATTATCAAGAATGAACAGATTATTTAATGCAACTTGAAACAGAATGTTACTGTACAGTTCTTTTTCCCAACATAAAGTGTCCACCTTTTTTATATCAGGCAGTATATTTTCTTTTGGTTCAGATTCCTTATAGTTCAGTTCGTCCTTTGGAAGTTTTTTTTTTTTTTTTTAGTTCAGTAATTTAAGTCAGTCAGTCAAGTCTTTGTTAAATGGCCATGTGTTTCTTTGGATTCCAAAATCTTCTCTTATCCAGTGCAAAGTAGGCAGCGGATCCAGCAGTCCCAGGTCTTGGGTTGAAACCTGGAGCTCAGCAATCCAATCCAGGCCTGCGATGATGTGCAGCTGGACAGTCTTCAAAGTTGAATGGGGTTCTAAAAAAAACCCACCTGCATATATATAGAACTTAATTAAAGGAATAGTACACCCAAAACATGATTAGCCTTCATTTTCTACTCACCCCCATGCTGAACAACACCCTGGAGTACTTTTATGATATCTCAAATGCATCTGGAGATCTGGGAGGCTTCTTGCTGTCTGCTGACATTCAAATAATGGAGGTCTATGGTGCCCGAGACAGAAAGGTCCATAAAAGTCCACAAAAAACGTGTCAATATTCCTCCATACTGCTCGTCCAATGTATTCCAAGTGTTCTGAGTGGGTAGCATCCAGAATTTACTCGAAACGAAGTCATTTAGAATGTTTTTAGAGCATAAACAGTAGTGTATAGGATTTCCTGAAAGCGCGCACATTAGCGTTCACGACGCTACGGAAGCCGGCAGACCAAACCAGATGAAAGTGCGCATTCAGCGTCTGCTCTGCCGATAATGCAAGGGTAGAAGAAGAAATGTGCTGTTTACCTGTGCAAAGAAAGAAACAACGAAAGAAAAATGTCTGAGGACTTCATTGTTGAGGAAGAGCAGGAGTTCTTTGCCGAGCTGAATGCGCTGGTTTGGTCTGCCGGCTTCCGTAGGCTCGTGAGCGCGCATGTGCGCGCTTTCAGGAAATCCTATACACTACTGTTTATGCTCTAAAAACATTCAAAATGACTTCGTTTCGAGTAAATTCTGGATGCTACCCACTCAGGAAACTTGGATTACATTGGACGAGCAGTATGGAGGAATATTGACACGTTTTTTGTGGACTTTTATGGACCTTTCTGTCTCGGTCACCATAGACCTCCATTATTTGAATGTCAGCAGACAGCAAGAAGCCTCCCAGATCTCCAGATGCATTTGAGATATCACAAAAGTATTCCAGAGTGTTGTTCAGCATGGGGGTGAGTAGAAAATGAAGGCTAATCATGTTTTGGGTGTACTATTCCTTTAACTATTAAGTTTCAAAAGTATGCAGGAAGCAATAAATTCCATTTATCACAAAAATAATATTCAACTAATGGCAAGCTTGCAAAACAAACGTATCACACTGTATCCGACCTCTTAGTTTGTACATAACAAAAAATACAATACAGTGAAAATCATCATTTTAATCTCACACATTTCTCCGATTGGTTTTATTTACGTTTCTCTGTTCTTCCTTGTCGGAATATATGAGCAGTAATGCCTGTGAAGCCAGTTAGCATTAGCTTGATTTCGGTTGCAAAAACACGTTACAACACTCACCAGAGAAAATCACAGTAAAAATGTGTTTTACTGCCAGGGATCAGGTCACGGATCTTCTTTTCTCTTAACCGTTACCGGAATTGATCAAGAATTTATCTATAGCATGCAGTAATTCCCACAACGTGCTACAACCAGCTACGGTTTTCTTCTTCTTCTAATAATTTTCTGCTGTCTAAACCAGAGTGTAACTCACAAGCCACCTGCTGGCGGTTTCTGGTATGACAAGAAAACTCAAAATGAAAATATAAACTGAATTGCTGGGAACATTAAATAACAAAACAAAATCCTACAGAAATAAAATACTACTAACAGTATCACACATATACATGTGGGTTACATCCTCCCCCCATTAATTGCATGCGTCCCTGCATGTCAACATCTCCTAAGCATCAAATACAGGGGCATAAAAGTCACGTTCAAGGGCTATTTGTAGTGCTTTGTCTAAGCCACCAAGTAAAGACTGCATAACTACCACAAGTGGGTTTCCTAAGGATGGGTAGGTGAGTCTCTTGGGATGGGTTCTTTCTCTTGTTGATCTCCTTACTTCAACATTCTCTTCATGGTTGTCCGTCCCAATAGGGATAACAGTTTCAGATGTTTCAGGGTTGTCAATATCTATTATGACATGGTCTGGTGGTTGGATGGACATTCAAGGTGTGGGTGACTGGATTAACTCACCCTTGAGCTGCTGCTCTTCTGATATGGTCTCTTTTGGCTCTTGTGGCTCAAATGGTGAAGCTTCAGGATTAAGTGATGGCACTGAAACATGTTCATTTGTCACGTCCTGTTCTGTATTGTCAGTTTCTGTTCTCTCACTGGCAAGTTCATTTGTGTCCAACATTTGGTCTTCAGATCCAATTTGCATGTCTCTGTGCTGTTCATCATCGTTTCGGGTTCCAACATCAGTCAACATCTTTGTTGGAGGATAGTAATAATACTCCACATCTTCATCCTCGCTGTCCAGCAGCGAATCCTCTGGAACTTCATTTCCAGCACCTCTTTTTGTTGCACTTGACTGTAGTCTTTTAGACTGCCTTGTTTGGGTTTGTGTTATGGGCTCAGGTTGCTCTTTTGCAACTGACAGAAAACCACAGGGCAGTAACAAGTCTCTATGCAAGACTCTTTCTGGACCCACATCATCAAAGGGAGCTACTACATAAACAGGGAGGTCTTCTATCTGTTTGATCACTTTGTAAACAGTGTTAGTCCACCTGTTGGAAATCTTGTGTTTACCACGGAGACCTACATTTTTCACTAACACACGATCTCCCACTTCGAGCTTAGACTCCCTCACCTTGTTTTCAAATCTCTGTTTGTTGTAAGAGGCAGTCTTTTCGCTATGTTCAATAGCAATGTTGTAGCTCTCTGTCAAACTGTCTCTGAGGCCTTTTACATACTGACTATGTGTTTCGCCCCTCCCAGTAGGCTTGTCGAGTATAAAATGCAATGTCAATGGGTAAGTTTGGTTGTCTTCCAAACATGAGCTGATAAGGTGAGTATCCAGTCGTGTCATTTTTGTGTGCAATTATAGGCATGCACCAATGGCTGCACAAAATCTCTCCACCTTAACTTATCCTCTTCTTGTAAGGTGCCCAACATGGCAAGGAGTGTCCTGTTAAATCTTTCCACAGGATTGCCACGTGGATGATAAGGAGTCGTTCTTGTTTTTTTTATTCCAAGCAGATTGCATAGCTATCTGATCAGTGTGGACTCAAAATCCCGGCCCTGATCACTATGCAAACGCTCCGGCAGGCCATAGTGAATAAAAAAATTATTCCACAAGGCTTTGGCCACGGTTTTTGCTTTTTGGTCAACTGTGGGTACTGCCACTGCGTACTTGGTGAAGTGGTCAGTGATTACGAGTATATTTTTTGACCCTTTTTCATCAGATTCCAAGGACAGGTAGTCCATGCAGACTAGCTCCAGCGGTCTGTTGGTACAAATGTTCACCAAAGGGGCACTGTGTTCAGCTCTGGCACCTCTCACATGTGTGTATTTTGTTGTTTATGTCAGTGAGCATGCGTGGCCAATAAAAGCGTGCACGAACCAGATCTGTGGTGCGATCTACACCCATATGTCCCATACAGTCATGTAGGCTGTCCAAAGCCTCATTTCGAAAAGTCCTCGGCAGAACTAGTTGGAAAGATGGTACACCATTTAGAAGTCTTTTCCGGTAAAGCACTTCATCTCTCATAACTAGTTGGTCCCATAGCCGTAACATGAGCTGGACTTCTCTGTCTTCCTTTTGTCGCGTCCTGTGAGGTGGTCTCCTCCCCCCCATTAACAAAGTTATGACCCTGCTGATGGATGGGTCTTTCTTCTGCTCTAAAGCCCAGTCACGTTGAGACATTTGTGGTAAAGTGCATGAGCCGGGCAAAATGTCTGTGTGGCTGTAATCTGTTGGAATAGCATTTGCATCAATAGCAACACACTCAATAAAGCCAAGGAAGGGCAACTCAGACTGTGGTTGAAATTCTGAGTGGACAATGTGTCGTTGGCATATTGCACGTACTACTTCTGGAGAAACAGTTACGTTCTGAGTGATGTCAGACATGAACCGGTCAATACGGTCGTCCTCATCTTTAGCAGAGTTGTCCATTTCATCTTGTACATGAGGTCTGCGGGAGAGACCGTCGGCAACTTGGTTTGATTTTCCAGCCCTGTACTGAATACGAAAGTCAAAGGTGGCAAGTGCAGCCAACCATCTGTGACCAGCTGCATCTAACTTGGCGGACGTCAGGACATATGTTAAAGGGTTATTGTCCGTCACAACAGTAAACTTGGCACCATAGAGATAATCGAAAAACTTGTCCGTTACTGCCCATTTTAGGGCAAGGAACTCCAGTTTATGTGTTGGGTATCTTTTTTCACAGTTGGACAGACCCCGGCTTGCAAAAGCTATTACCCTCAGATGCCCATCTGCACCAAGTCCATGAATGCTTGCATCCGTATGAAGGATGTAGGGCTGTTTAGCATCTGCAAAGCCTAAAACTGGAGCTGTTGTCAGTTTGTGTATCAGAGTGTTGAAGTCCACTTATCAGCAAAAGGTCTCCTTGGATCTATAGTAGAGCTGTGCTTTGTTCCTGCTCTGTTAGACCTTCTGGGGGGGTAACAACCTGCAGTGAGATCATTTAAGGGCCTTGCGATTTTAGAGTAGTCCTTAATGAACCTCCTGTAATAGCCTGCAAACCCTAAAAATGATTTGAGCTCTTTTATGTTTCTGGGTTTTGGCCAGGTGGTGAGGGCAGCCATTTTTTCAGGGTCAGTCTCCACGCCTTTCTCTGAGACAATGTGACCGAGATATTTAACAGACTTCCTGAAAAAATGGCACTTGTCCGGGGAAAGTTTGAGTCCAAATTCTCTGAGTTTTGACAGGACACGCATGAGGCG
This sequence comes from Cyprinodon tularosa, assembly GCF_016077235.1. NCBI lineage: Eukaryota > Metazoa > Chordata > Actinopteri > Cyprinodontiformes > Cyprinodontidae > Cyprinodon > Cyprinodon tularosa. The sequence goes on from NW_024038510.1 coordinate 27,832, forward strand.
CTCCTCATGCTCCTCCAATGAACTTGAAAACACAATGAGGTCGTCTAGAAAGACTAGGACCTCTTTGAGGTTGAGACTTCCCATGCACTTTTCCATAACACGTTGAAATGTGCTAGGCGCATTGGTAACTCCCTGGGGCATTCTATTAAACTCCCAAAATCCCACAGGAGTAACAAATGCTGTCTTATGTTTGTCACTTTCCTCAACCTCAACTTGATAATATCCAGACTTTAAGTCCATAACAGAAAACCATTTTGAGCCTATTAAGGCTGAAAAAGCTTCTTCAATGTTTGGTAGGGCGTATGCATCTTTGATGGTTTGATTGTTTAATTTTCTGTAATCGACGCATAACCTAATGGCCCCGTTTTTCTTTTTAACCACCACAATCGGTGATGCGAATGGACTCTCAGATTCACGAATAACATTAGCCTCACAAAGTTCTTTTAAATGCTGTCTGACAGCTTCATAGTCCGAGGGGTGTATAGGTCTGGGTCGTTGTTTGAATGGAGTTGCATCCGAAAGTCGAATGTGATGCTTCACAGCAGTTGTGTGTCCATAATCCAAATCATGCATGGCAAAAACATCTGACATTGAGTTGAGCTTTTCCATAATTCTCTGCCTCCATTCTTCGGAGAGAGGAGTATCAGTTAAGTCAAACTTAAGTGGGCTGTCTGTGGTGGTTTTGATGTTATCAAACTCGCCAACAGACTTTGGAGAATGAGAGCTAGTCCTTGTGTTACTACTCAAGCCTGAAGCTAAAGAGCACACTGACAAGGGGGCATACAGTTCAGCCACTGTTTGACCAGCAGGGATTCTGATTGTATGAGCACTCTCGTTCTTGACCAGAATAGGAAGCTCAAAGGAAGCCTTTGAGGGAGCTGTCATAATGTAGTTGCAAAATAGGAAACCCCCAGGCAAGCATGATGCTGTGGATTCTACTAGCAGAGGACTACCTGGGTTTATATCAACATGTCTGGCATAGCCTGTCAATACAGCTTTTTCACCAGCTGGTACTGCGACACATTTTCTGCTCAACAGCTTAACTTTTCCTGTTTTACCACTTCTCTTATCAACTTTGATTTTGTTGAACATGGTTTGGATCACTGGAATGCTGTCACAATGTCTGACACTTGTGTCTGACTCTTTGTAGGATGTGAATGTCTCATAAAGCACATCTAAAACATTTGTCCCAATGAGAACTGGAATCTCTTGGTTTGATCTGCAGTCTGGTACAATGAGTGCTAGGGTATTCACTTCCTCAGGTCTCCCAGTAACCTCTTTTGGAAAACACAAATTGAGTTCTATGTAACCCAAGTAGGGTACTTGCTGACCCCCTGCGCCCTCTATGTCAAGCAATTTGGCCACAGACTGAATCGGGCGTGCAGGTAGGTGTAGTTTGTGAAATGTCTCTGATACTGTGGTTACCTGGGAGCCAGAATCTAGAAGACACACGCTGTGAACCCCATCAATAGTCAAGCTAGCAGTACGTTTTGACCCAACCAGAGCACTCAAAAGAGCCTCCTCCAATAATGCTGAACAGGAGTTGGTAATGTCATCTATTTGTTTCAGTCTTTTGTTCTTTTGGTTATCTTGTGCTGGCTTTGGACTTTGCTCCGAATTGGGACTAAACTCTGGTAAGGTCTCAGTGCGTCCCTCTACTGAAACCCTGTCCAGTTTAAAGCTGGGGCATATTTAGCTTGCCACTCTTGCTGTTTCGCCTTTAATTCTTTGTTCTTTTTATCAACAAGGTCTTTGTTTGGAACATTGATGCATTCTCGGGCAATGTGGTTATTTTCACCACATTTAAAACAAAACCACGCTTTTGGAGCCGATCTGTGTACAGGTTGATGTGCTTGCAGTTCTGTAAAATGTGGTGGTTGAGGTTCTGAAGCACTGGCATGTTTCTGTTCGTGTTTCTTCCGTCTTTGGGCTCTTTTTTCAGTTAGCTGTAATTTAAGTTCAGCCACTTGTTTCCTTAAGTTCTCAGTCTCTGTTATATATTTCTGCATTAAATCTGTGTCTTGATTAGTTGTGGGGGTGGGATCTGGAATGCCATGAAACTGGGCAAGAGGTTTTGCTTTAAACCCTCCAAGGTGACGTTGCATTCTGTCTACTTTTAGAGATCTTTCTTCTTCAGTTCTTAATTCAAGAAGAAGCTCTGAAAAATTTGGGGCAGGATCATTTCTCAGTTTCTGTTGCAGGGTCAACAGTAAAGTCTGGTCCCAGCAACCACGCACAAACTGTTTGTAAAGTTGTCTATTAGCATTGGCCTCACTTACACCACCCCGTCTGATCGCAGTGCTGAGAAGTGTCTGCAGTCTCTGAATGTATTCAGATGCATTCTCACCTGCGTCCTGATGAGTACTGAGGAACCTGGCAAAGATCTCCTCCCCATCGTCAACAAGGCCATAGGCTGACTGGAGGAGTTTTACATAGTCTTGAGGAGGTGACTGAGAGCCTAGTTGTCTTACAATGTCTGCTGCGGGCAACAGTAAGCTCTCCAGAATCAGTCGTCGCTGCACATCCATTGTATAACCATCCTGAAACATAAGTTCAACATGTAAACACCATGTTTCAAAATCCACTTCACCAGGCGGTTTAGGAACTCTGCCTGAGAAGGAACGCAGTCTCTTGGAGCCTGGAGCTGTCGTAGCTTCACTCTTAATGACATGCTCCACTATTATTCGTTGTACATCTGGTGGGTTTAGTATGTCAGAGTCTAGGGTTGTGGCAGTGCCCTTGGCTTGTTCTTTTGGTCGTACTGCCTGTCCCTTTCTTGTCCTCTTAAGCTTCTCAGTTCCACCTTGTGATTTGGAGACAGATTTTAATGGCTTACTGGGTGGAGGTTGTGGTTTTTGAGGACTGAATATAACAGATGATCCACTGCTGTCTGATTCACTTCCAGTACTATCTGAGCTACCCCGTTCATTCTGCACAGTTTTAAAGGAACATGTGGCTTCAGGGTTTTCATCAATGGCTGACTGTGATTGTGTGGGAGTAGTTAAAACCTCAACTCTGTCCAAACACCATTTTGAGACTGGGTTCTTAGGAGACTGTATCACAGAGGGGAAACTGATGAGCTTTAGCGACTCTTCTGAGCTCAACAATCACTTGATAGTCTTTGAGTCTCACTATTTTACTGACACTACCATATAATGATACAGCCTCTACAATGTCTTCATCTGTGTCATCATCAAGTATGCCCTTCAAAAGGATTGATTTTCTGTCATTTACACCATGCTCGCTACCAATGTCAGCAACAGAAGCCATATTTTGTCTGGTTATTATCAGACAATATTTGATCACTGTGATCAAATAACACACTGATCACTAATCAATTATTTATATTGGTTGTTTATAGCCTAAAATCCTCCTGGCTGGCTCGCCACTTATGTAACCACTAGTGTAACTTACGAATAGATAAGTTGAGAAACTTAGATTTCAATGTTGAAGTTACAGTTAGTTTATCTTTCTAAGTTCAAAAAGGAGGATAATAAGCACAAACAACCATATTATCAAGAATGAACAGATTATTTAATACAACTTGAAACAGAATGTTACTGTACAGTTCTTTTTCCCAACATAAAGTGTCCACCTTTTTTATATCAGGCAGTGTATTTTCTTTTGGTACAGATTCCTTATAGTTCAGTTCGTCCTTTGGAAGTTTAGTTTTTTTTTTTTAGTTCAGTAATTTAAGTCAGTCAGTCAAGTCTTTGTTAAATGGCCATGTGTTTCTTTGGATTCAAAATCTTATCTTATCCAGTGCAAAGTAGGCAGCGGCTCCAGCAGTCCCAGGTCTTGGGTTGAAACCTGGAGCTCAGCAATCCAATCCAGGCCTGCGATGATGTGCAGCTGGACAGTCTTCAAAGTTGAATGGGGTTCTAAAAAAAACCCACCTGCATATATATAGAACTTAATTAACTATTAAGTTTCAAAAGTATGCAGGAAGCAATAAATTCCATTTATCACAAAAATAATATTCAACTAATGGCAAGCTTGCAAAACAAACGTATCACACTGTATCCGACCTCTTAGTTTGTACATAACAAAAAATACAATACAGTGAAAATCATCATTTTAATCTCACACATTTCTCCGATTGGTTTTATTTACGTCTCTCTGTTCTTCCTTGTCGGAATATATGAGCAGTAATGCCTGTGACGCCAGTGAGCATTAGCTTGATTTCGGTTGCAAAAACACGTTACAACACTCACCAGAGAAAATCACAGTAAAAATATGTTTTACTGCCAGGGATCAGGTCACGGATCTTCTTTTCTCTTAACCGTTACCGGAATTGATCAAGAATTTATCTTATAGCATGCAGTAATTTCCACAAGGTGCTACAACCAGCTACGGTTTTCTTCTTCTTCTAATAATTTTCTGCTGTCTAAACCAGAGTGTAACTCACAAGCCACCTGCTGGCGGTTTCTGGTATGACAAGAAAACTCAAATTGAAAATATAAACTGAATTGCTGGGAACATTAAATAACAAAACAAAATCCTACAGAAATAAAATACTACTAACAGTATCACACATATACATGTGGGTTACACTTGGAATATAGGTAGAAAAGCAAAACGTAGTGTGGTTTTAGACATTGTTTTATTTCTAATGCTGAATTTTATAGCAGAAAAAAGAATAAAGAGGAGCTCACCATTAATGGAACATGTAGCCTACATTACCCACATTTTATTATTTTTTATTTTGCTTGATTTGTCACAGAAAAAAAATAACAGACGGATTGGCAGTTCACACAATAAGACCACAGTATAAAGATATTTACATTTTAGGATCACACAGAAAGGCAGAGCTATATTCCTCTCTGTTGTGACCAGATTGCACTTATTTTATTGTGATGACAATTTGTTGTTATATTATAGACAACATAACCAATATGCTGATTAATTTATGAATTATTATCACTGACGAATGACATGTGAAACTTTTGGCATCATTAATACCCTGAAACGAAGGTTTTTAATTTCTTTATTTAATAGTGAAAAATAGTTGCATACAATCCTTTTACTTTGGCAGCAGTTTACAGTGTTGTGTTAATTCTAGACCAACCTGTCGATTTACTTCCTCCTCAAAATCATATGATCAATTGAAAGGTGGGATTCCATCTGATCAATAACTTCAAAGTGTTTGATCCTCCAACCTGTGGATTACTGAGGGTGTCTCCATACCCAGGGTAGTCTTCTGTGTTGTGTAAAATATATTTCCAAACTATTCTGTTGACATGACTTCTGTTGGTTTACATATTGGGAATTAAGTTTAGTGGATAGCAGACTGCTGAGGAGAACATGCTTGCCCATAAAAACCAACATCACTTGCAATGGAACAGGGGAGCATATTATTGTAGGGATACCTGCTAACATGAGGAAACTTGAATTGATTCATTCAGGTTCTATTAAGATGAATTTAACTTGCTGATACACAATCACTACATGTTATGCAGTATTCTCACCTTATTATTTAACTCATTTTAGGCCAGCAAACAATAGTGCTAATGTAAGTAAAGATCTTTAAACATATCCAAAAGGTGCCAGGTTTCTTTTTTTCTGGACTATAACATATGGGAGACAGTGATAAGTTATATCTAGTTTATAGGAACAAGACCGAATCAACGGAGCAAAGATATTTATTTTGTAAAGGTTTGAAATAATTTACAAAATCGCCGTTCAGGTTTGAGGAAAACCGCATTAAAAAGCTTCATTTGCATATTTTACAGTAAAAATTTGAATATGCTTAAACTGTGAAGGAATAAATTTGAGAAAATCAAGTGCAGTCGAGACTATAAAACACCCCACTCCCCAGCAGAAATGCCCTTTTAATTTAGCCTGGATGTTAATCTCTGACATCACACAGAAGTGAGTGCTGTGGATCAGTAGCACAGATGAAGCTTTAAGAGGCTTACTCTCAGTAAAACAGGATAAGATTAGACATGTCACATCATCTTCATGGAAGGGTAGGATCATGGTTCAGTGCTTTGGTTACCAGCCCACCCTAATGAAAGAGATTGAATGCAGATTCCTCCCTCCTAAAGTTTTTATGAAATAACCTGGATAACTGTAACACCTAAGATAACATCTGGTGTCATTCGAACTCTGTAAATTACTTTCCTATTTATCCAGCCTGAACAGTTGGCTTTAATCAAATCATCTGATCAGGGTCTGACAAAGCAGGGAGACAAGGAAAATGTTCAAGCTGGTGGGCTTTAGAGATTTAATTACAGAAGCATAACTGAACTGGACCCCAATAAACTGGTGGGAACAGCATCAGATGGCTTTCGCCTCCATCTAATCTACACAGGCACCAGAATCTCTCACTGACTGCTCCTGACAGCCTACCTTTATTGGACAGGAGATATAGGTATGATTATTCAACAAAAGGGACGCAAACAGATCAAACAGTCTACACACGATTAATTGTCAAAGCGGTCTCTTAGATCAGCCGTTGTATATCCTTCGGTGGAGCCATGACAGATTAGTTGCAAGAGAAATAATTATGCTGGAGGTTTGCCAGAACGGAAATATAAAAAAGATCCAGATATAGTCCATTGTGGAATTATTTTATAGAGTTTAATGGTAACAAGGCTGGAGAACACATTTTATGCTGTTTCTTTGCAGATATAAAGATTTCATAAATGCCTTTATGTCATCACCTAAATAGAGCTTATTCAGAGGTGCTACATGACGAAGCAGGGACAACTCACCAAATATTACTAATTTGTGAGAAAGATGAGTGTGTGATGACAGAGAAGTGGAGGGCTTTATGCAAAACATTTGTACTATGATATAAAAAGACATAAAACTAAAAAGCACAATAGATTTTTATGAGTATTTCATGCAGCCAGCTTCTAGGATTCCTTTCGAGAGCAACCACAACCACCAATTTACATGCACAGCTAACAGCACAGTGTTGCTTCCACCTCTGATTGTTGGATTGCACTGAAAACAGAAAGCTATTTCATAGCAACCATCCAGTTCATTCACACGAAGTGGCCACTGAAGTCTGACAGTCTGTCAGAGGGACGACCTTCTCTTAAGATGATTGTTTGTATCTTGTATCTGTTTGTAGGTGGTTAGAAATGTTTCACATATTCTAATGTATTTATTCTATTTAATTTTTCAGTAACCTAATAGGTTCAGATTTTATATGTCTAAGTTTAATGATGTTTTAGTAAATTAGTAGTTTTTGTTTAGTCAGTCAGGATTTTTTACTGGTTGCACAATAGTGTTAATATTAACAATTTCTTTGGCTTTTTTAAATTCAGCATTAATCGAAACAATTAGCTGGTTTTCCTTAGATAGAACATTTTGAATTAATCTGACTGTATGATTTGATTGATTTGTCTCTGTAAAGTCCCTTGAGATGATGAGATGATGTGGTGCAAATTATTGGAAATATAAATAAACTGAACTGAATAAAAAAAAATATATCCATTAATATTTAAAAAAAAAGATTCTCCTGATACAAGAAAAACTCAGATTTGTAAGAACATTTCAGCTTGTTAGTTAATTAGTTGACGATTGATAAGAATAATTCAGATCAACCAGTAAATTGATAAATCTTATCTCTATTCAACATCAATAATTTACAAAATATGTGTTTAATAGTGGCCAACAACAATTACTGAATAAAAAAACCTACTTGACAGTAGATCAATGAAAAGTTACAATAGTTTACATCTAACAAGTTAACAAGATTTTTCAAAGTTTTGTATCTAGACCAAGTAGTGCAAAATGTAATTACCTTATTTAGAGTATTTATTCTATACAACTATGTTCTTATCATATTTGATTGAAGAAGAAATGCCCCCATTCCGGAACATAAAGAATATTTTCATCTTTTGAGAAGGTCGAAAAAATATTAATCAGAGGTAAACCGTAAGTCTAAGTTATTTTATTAAAGCATTATATAAAATTCTGTTAAACATTGATATTTGAATAGTTTCATGATTTCTGAGAGGCTTTTCAGTGAAACAATAGACAGAATCCGATTAGAACTGATGAGCGTAACTGAGGTCAAAACTAAAAATCTCATGTCAAGACACGTCTCTGCTGTTGCCAGGATCCCTTTTACCAATGGGCTCATGCCTGATCCCCCTCGTATGAATTGCAAGCCTGTTGCCTAGCACTGCATTGCCTACCCATCATTCTTTCACATATGCCTCCCTCGCCTTCTCTCCCTCCTTTGTAGGTGGCTCTTTGCTGTCACCACACACCGTCTGTGGGGGATAGTGAATGCCTCACAGGTCTGCTGTATCTCAGCTCCCCATCTGTCATATCTGGTCAGCCCGGCTCGTGCTGTGCTGGGGGAACATCAGGCGTGGGCCGCCCACCCTGCTTCATGATTTCAGTGTGTTCTCACAGTTATCTAAAGATTGGATTTGTGTCAATCCAAACAGCAGGTTTCAATAAATATCAGCTGTTATCTTTGTGCGGTCCTCTGCTGAAGGCTTTAAAGGCAGTAGCAGTTATCCTGTTGTGCATGACTGAATGTGTCCAGAGACATCCATTCACATACTGCATAAGTGAGAAGGCTGCCAGAATGACCACTGTAGGAATATTTATCAAGGTAAAAACGTTACTCATTTCTTACAAAATCACTCAGATGTTTTCCTTTGAGTGAATTTTTTATATCTCAAACCACAACATTTAAAATTTGATTAGACGTGTCTGTCCAAATGAACATCAATTCAATAAATACAGCTGTATGGTCGGATACAATACCATGAAAATAACAGATTTCCTTTTTGTTTCCTTTTTTCCACACTTGCATCAAATGTTTTACATCCAGATTACTGTTTTTATGGAATAACTTGAATCTAGCAATATATTAAAAAAAATGCTCATCCAATATACATAATCACAACAGTATGAAAATAAAAAACTTGAATCTTATATCTTCATTTTATTTATATGAGCTACTTACAGATAAATGCTCAGAATAAACTTTAATGGCCATAAATGTGTGCACAGGAAAGGAAGATGACTTCAGTTTTCCATTGCACACATCAACAACAGCTCAAAGAACAGCCACAGTATATAAAAGCTTAAAGGTATGAAAAAGGAGAAGCTACTAAAATAAGAGATAATAGCTGTATGCACATCTGTGTGTGTGCAGTACTTTTTATAAGTGAAAGAGAGCAGGTATGCGATAACAAAACAAAAGGCTGTAGTGTTAACAAGCAGAGTGTCTTGGTACCCTGGTGAGGTGCTCTCTGCTTTCAACAGAGAGATAGTTGGGGGAAGTAAACCGTTTCTGTACTTGCTTGTTTTTTTTTATTCTTTGTTTCATTAAAAGAAGGTAAAAGTAGTAACAGCTTCTGACCAGAATGTGTGGGGTCAGCAGAAACGTATCCTTCCATGACCTGACCTAGACAGGTCATGAAGGGAAGGGCCACCCCAATGATCCTCTCTGCAGACCGTATTGTGCATTGCAGTTTAGACCTTTTAGAGTCTGGTGTGCTTTCTTTTTTGGACCATTTTCCTGCTGTATAAGCCAAATGTGGCTGGAGCTTAAAGTTATCTAATGACAGTAGATCTGAGAAATGTAGTTCATAAACCCATGTTTCTACTTCAGAACTGTTGTTTTGAATGTTCCAGCCTATTCTAATTTTCAGTGTTGCAATCTAAAGTGGGTGCAGGCAATTGATTCATGGATGAAACAGTTAATCTGTAATGACCTCAGAAACTTGGACCCAATGATCAGACAGACAGTTCAGGACGGTTTACAACAAGCTTTATTTAGAACCAATAACTTGGCGAGCAGCTTATCAGTGGGGCGGATAACTGCATAAACTGCAGAGGTAGAAAACACAGGTCAGTGACTGAGAAAATGGGACTTAAAATGACAAGGAGCAAAGTCACTGACCTGGTTCAGAGTCCAGTCCAAGCACAGATGAAAGGGAGACAGTTCGCAGCCGTTGCCGCTTCCTGAGCACCGAAAGATGATGAGCTGATGTTAGCCGACGCCGAGGGGGCAACAGTGTCCTTAAGGAGAATCCAAGCCGAGGTCAGAGAAACAGTCCAGGTTCGGTAAGCAGCAGGATCCAGGAAAACAGTGTAAAAAACACAGCAAACAGAACAGAGAGGGGCAAGGCAAAAAAACCTCTCCAAAAATCCAAAACAGAAAACAACTCAGAATCAGGATAACAAACAGACTTACTTGAAGGCTAGAGTTACTCTCACAGCAGCTTGAATAATCTGGCACTGGTGACTGAACACAAACACTATATATAGTAGCTGAACACAGGTGGATAGGGATAAGTGGTGATGAGAAACAGGGCAGAGTTAAACAGGTGAATGGAATGAGCAATCAAGCCAGCCACCAGAATCATGACATAATCCCAACGAAAGAAAAAAAGCTTTAGTTGTATTTGTTTAAGACTTCAACTATGTTTAAAGGTTTTAACTGAAGAAAATTATAAAGTTTTTCTTTTTAATTTATACACAATGCTAATGATGGCAGTCCTTTCACAAAAACACAAAGGGGGCATAGAAGCCTTGGGCACCTAGCACCCACTCTATGCAGCTGCTTGGTTTTTTGGCTGCCATTTATGTTCAAAGGCATGACAGATGTTAGTTGATTCTAAATAAAGTTTCTTATTTATTACAGGTAGTCAAATGATCTTTTAGTTAAAGTCACTAATAACCAGAAGGGCAATATTTGTTAAACCTTTACTGTCATTATGATGACAGTAGATGCATACGAAATCACATTATCCTATGCATCCAATAGGAGCACAAAAAAAACTATAGTTCACAACATTGTTATGCAGTACCATTAAATTGTTCTATGAACACAAAAATCATTGTACTCTAATTCAAAAATATCTATGTTAAAACTCTAGACCAAACTGAACTAAACTAAGCTACTATGCAAAAAAAAACAAAAAAAATCTGTAGTGTTTAATAAGAATAATCAATAAAATAATAAAATAATAACGCAATAAAATTATTCTTGAGAAACAAAGTTTATCTTAAAGAGTTTGGAATTAGATCAAATCAGCTTTTAACTAATGTAGAGCAATTGGAAAGAGTTCAAACTATTTCACAATGCAAAGACGGGACAATAAAAAAGTATTTGTTAAAATAATAATATTGCACTTTTGTCAAAAAAGAAATCAGTAACCTTTTAGTAAATTCATTATTAGCATTATGTTAAGATGACCAGATGTCTGAAATCAAATCTGGGGACATATACAGCTTGTAGATAAAAAAGTACATTTCATCAAGATGAAATTAGGAAATGGGGATAGTAACGGTTTCATTTGTTTTTACAAGTATATTAATATTTAAACAACAAAAAATCAAGTGTAAAAGCCAGGAATGTCTCTTAACACTGGTAGTATTTTCTTAAGATTAATAAAATGAATAAATCAATAGTGTTTTTTTTTTTTTTTTAGAAAACTAGAACTGTGTCTCTGGGTTCGGAGCAGGGCTTTTCAATTTTTGAGGCCTAAAGAGCTCTCCCCCATAGGGAAGAGTGAAATGAGGGAAATAAAAAACAAAAAAATGCTTTTTGCTTTTTTACTTTTCCAGCGATGTATTGTCATTACTCTGTCACAAGTACAGAGCAAAAGAATTAACTCTCTGCATTCAAGCCTTTAAACCCATGGAGAGCAGTGGGCTGCCATTGTGCGGTTCTGTGTTGTGATGACAAACTTCTGCTTTTACTTCTTCATCTGTTTAAAAAGTGGTCCATTCTTTTTCTTCTTTGTGTTTTAATTGCAGCTGAGAGCCATAAGGATCATGACAGTCCAACAAGCGGTGCACTCTCTTAATCATCTTTATGTTCACAGCAAAATGCTACCGTAATAGCTTTTTCTACTCGCAACATGTTTAGGCGCTTTTTTTTTTTAACCGTAATAACAGTCTACATGCAACATTTTCCCTCTCAATCATAAAATGGTAAAATCGGGGACATTTACGTGGACTTAGTCATTAAGATTTGTAAAAGGGATCACTTTGGTGAAAAAGTTGCAGCCATATTTTTTACTTACAGCTCTGAGAAAATTACATCAAAATAAACATTCTCTTTCTCTGTATGAATCAGTGGACTAAACCAAGAATGAGTATTAAAAAAAGCTTTAGCTGGTGTTGTGCATTTGTGTTGGACTCCAGATGATGAACAACTGTGCCAACTCAGAAAAATATAAGCAGATAGAAAGTGTCCTATAACAGCTGGTAAATGAAAATACATTACACTTTCTTCCCATCCTTCACCTGCAAGTGCTGAACACGGGAATCACAGTTAAATATATCTAGGTGTTTCAGCACTTTTAAAACATTTCCTAACCCAGTTTTGGTCTCATCTGAATCCTGAGCCTTATCTGGTATCTCTGCTGGCTGTTCTACAGAATGCCAAAGTAGAAGCTGCCTCTTGATTGTTCCTCTTGTCTTTTTAGAGGTCATGCCACCTAAAGCCTAGATGGATAATTAAGATATACAATACGCTATAAGCTGTTAAAGGCCCGTTTGATCACATGAGAACTCCTGACAGGTCAGAGACAGGAATTATTTGACATTTACTCTCTAACAAGACATATGTTACCCTCAGTATGTATTCATGGGGAAATGCATGTGGGGAAGTGCAAACAAACATACATATGAAGGAGAGTGTCAGAGTGAATTAATGCAAGGGTTGAAGCACTGCCAGATACAAACTCTTGCTTATTCAGTCCTCAGTAAAAACTGCAGTCAATGAATAAAACATGTGCAAATAAACACATGCATTTTGATTTAAATATAACTATGAATATTTTACAATTGCTCTTGAGATTTTCCTTTCTGTCTTTTCCACCATATTTTCTACGGTGAGCTTATTTCCCCCCCTCTTTTTTTCATTTTCAGCTCATATGAGAACTGGTCTATTGTCATGTGTTCAGGAAACACTGCCAGAGGATATAGCTTGGCAAACAAGTTAGAGTCGGTTATCCTAAATGTGAGTCACTAAGTCGAGAATTTCAGGAGCTGAAAGTTGAATAACAGAATAGGGAAGACCTGCAAAATATAACACGTCTTTAAAAAATATGTACCTGCACCGCTCAGGGAAGAGGTTCACATACATATTTTAAACATCAATATCATATCAGTTATGCAGTTACTTCATCTATATATTCTATATATCTATATATTCATCAACATATTTGTAGGTAAAAATTATTCTTCTCATCTTTGAACACTCTTCTGTTTGTGACTGGAATTTAACTCATTGTGTTTAGTAGCACTGTCTCATGTTTTGAGCATCCTTTGAGAAAACCTTTCAGAATAGCTGTCATGGTTGTAATAATGCACTCTAAAGCAGGACACAAATAGAAAATAAAATGTAGAAATAAGAATAAAACTTGATAAATGAATAAATTAATAATGTAATAGAAGCGTAGCAGGTTTATTGGAGAAAGAGTGATGACTGGAGCTCTTTAGTACTGTAGGTGGTTGATTATTGTTTAATTGGTTGAGAGGAGAGAAGTTTCTGAGAGAAGTGTTAGATCTTGCTTTAGCAGGAGGAGGATCTCTCCTAAGAGAGGCTAATACTTTCACTGGGACTAAAACTGACAACTGGTGGTATTTGGTTGCCTGTTTGTGACGTCTGTCTCTGATCTTCAGGTAGGTGCATATGATTGAGTGGTAAGCGATGGAGGGTTTGATGGACAGGTGAGTGAATGGTAGGAGGCAGAGTAAAGGATGCTACTGTTTCTAGGAGGCTTTGAACTTGAGCAGCAGGAGACAGTTTTGGATTCTCAGATGATTTCCACCTGGATCTAAGCAGCAAAGGACTGAACACCAAGGTGAAGGAACAAGAACCTGGAGCTAGAAGGAAAGACTTGGATAAGAGCTAACTTGCAGGATTAACAATATCCACGAAAAGGATGGCCTAATTAACACAAAGGTAGTGGTAACAAACTGGTATCTGTCTGCTTGTTCTGTGCTTCTTTTAAGCACCTCCTAATCAGTCCTCTCTGTCAATAGCTGTGGAGCTACACCTGCCAGTCACACCCAGCAGCTGGAGGTGGAGAAGGAAAAAACACAGACAAGCACCAAGCCTCAAACAGCTCTATTCCCTATCTTTATTAATCCAACTACTTTGTAGAGTGTATTGGTAGCACTACAAACAAGAATCCCATAGCAGGATATTGCCAACACCAATACTTCTAAGTTGGTCATGTGTTCCTCAATGTAAAGTCCTTACCTCGACTCATTTAAGCATATTTCTTATTAAGACAAGAAAACTCAATCTTTGTCTGCCTGCGCCAAAATGAATGTTCTGAAATGTATGTTGCAATTAGTGCTATAATAATTATAAAGCATTGTATGGGGTATGAGCATTGTATGAGATACAAAGTTATAATTATGAATTTCTAAGTCACAATTATGAGAAAGAAAGTATAATTTCAACTTTGAAAGTCATAATTCTGAGATAAAAAGTCATCATTTTGATTTTCAAAGTCATAATTATGAGATACAAAGTCATAATTTCAAAAGCCAAAGTCATAATTAGGAGTTGCAAAGTCATAATGATGAGTTACAAAGTCCTAATTTCAAGTTACAAAGTAATTATTATGATTAAGAAAGTCTTGATTTCGACTTTCAAAGTCATAATTATGAGTAACAAAGCCATAATTATGAGATAAAAAAAATCATTATTTTATATTGCCATGAAATGAAGTTATGGGATGTTTACATCAACCAAAGAAATTTGAGTAGCACGAGGGAAATAATCCCTGATTTTTTCACTAAGTAATTAAACAACAGAATGAATAAACAGTAACTCGTGTAGTCAATGAATATAAAGCTCTACATGTTTATATATCCCCTACACCTGTTGTTGATGAGCAAACTGCAAAATGTAATAAATATTTTTTTTGTTTTCACAAATGCATTAATCAACTGCAATTATAACGTTAATAGCAAGTTTAAATGTAATAACTCAATGAATGATTTGCAAAATGTTATGCAATTGGCCTAAAATTGTATTGAATTATTGGTTTTAGTGTGCATGGTTTCTTGTCCTGATTACTTTTTTAATTTCCTCCACATGAGACCATTGAAGGTAATATCACTGATTGCTAATAATAGTCAATCTAACCATCCTGTCTGAATGTTCAGCTTGTTTGAAAGCGAAATGAGAAAATGGGAGTAAAAATGAAAAGTGCATTTCTGTATGAAAATGATACTTGAAAGGCCAGATAAAATATTCACCAGAGAGAAATATAGGGAGATAGCTCATTGCCTTAAGGAAGAATGGCTTCTCCTGTAAGATATTGGAGTAGGAGAGAGAAAGTGACTGTAGGGAGATATGCGAGACAGAATATAAAGAGATTTCATTGAAGAGGGAACAGGTGGGAGAATGACCAGCAGGCAATCAACGCCTCCAATCTATAAAACCCACTCTGTCAAATTTAACTTAGCTTAGAAAGGTCACATCAGCTTCCAAATGTGTCTTGAAGTTCATAAAATACAGTGAACACATTTATGAAACACTTCCATAAGTTGTAATGACTCTAAATTCAACATTAGGAAAAAAAAAAAACCCAATCCCTCCATTTAAAGAAAAACAAAAATCCAAAACAACAAATAAAACATATTTTCCAAATTGATATTCTGTCTCTGCACTCCTCATGAGTGTCAGATGCACTCAGAAGATCATTAGATCATGCGAGAAAAGCAAGATGTATTGATTCAAGACTTAAAATTCTGGGTCACCATTGATTAGCAGACACAGGCTTTTTGCCTGTTTTTCTGTCATTGGCTGGCCATAGCTTTTATTTTTAGGCACAGAGGCCGATCGATGATACGGACTCTTTGTACGAGTCTCAGTGGTCCAAGGCCTCCCCGTGGAGCAGAGTAGGTCAGAGCAAAGCCCTCCAAAAGGTTGAACCGATGATGGGAATCAATGAATGGGAAATGTCAGCTACCAATCCTGGTTATTACACTGGAAAACCCTTTCTAAACATTGTTTAACTTGAAAAGATTAGTTTAAATTCAAAGAAAAAACGAGAAACTTAATAAATGTAACATTTTCATGTTATGTAAAATCATTTTAACATATCTAAACAATCAAGTCTGGATTTGCTTTACATTCTTTAATCTAAACTATTCGACAGTAGCTCAGGTTCTGTTTTGAGAAAGCCTGTCCATTTGCTTTGTTGCCTATAACTCCTATTCTAGTATATTTATGTATGTAGTTTATTGATCAAACTATATGCTTTTTTTCCAACTCTACAATTATAACTTGAATTTTATAGCAAATTATAAAAAACCCATTTACATTGGAGTTTGTAGCATAAGAATATGTAGGAAGACATTAAACACATGTTTTTGCAAAGCAGTATATGCATTTTATTCGGCTAAACTTTATCAGCGATTTGCATATTTTCTTCAGAAACAATAATGACAGTAAGATAATTGCACAATTTTGCATCATTATACAGGTGCTGGTCATAAAATTAGAATATCATGAAAAAATAGATTGATTTCAGTAATTCCATTTAAAAAGTGAAACTTGTATATTATATTCATACATTACATACAAACTCATATATTTCAGATGTTTATTTTGTTTAATTTTGATGATTACAAATGACAACAAATGAAAATCTCAAATTCATCATATCAGAAAATTAGAATATTACTGAAGACCAATAAAAACAAAGGATTTATAGAAATGTTGGCCAACTGAAAAGTATGAACATGAAAAGTATGAGCATGTACAGCACTCAGTATTTAGTTGGGCCTCCTTTGGCCTGTATTACTGCAGCAATGCGGCGTGGCATGGAGTCGATCAGTCTGTGGCACTGCTCAGGTGTTATGATAGCCCAGGTTGCTCTAATAGTGGCTTTTAGCTCTTCTGAATTGTTGGGTCTGGTGTATTGCATCTTCTTCTTCACAATACCCCATAGATTTTCTATGGGGTTAAGGTCAGGAGAGTTTGCTGGCCAATTAAGAACAGGGATACCATGGTCCTTCAACCAGGTACTGGTAGCTTTGGCACTGTGTGCAGGTGCCAAGTCCTGTTGGAAAATGAAATCTGCATCTCCAAAAAGTTGGTCAGCTGCAGGAAGCATGAAGTGCTCTAAAACTTCCTGGTATGTGGCTGCGTTGACCCTGGACCTCAGAAAACACAATGGACCAACACCAGCAGATGACATGGCACCCCAAACCATCACTGACTGTGGAAACTTTACACTGGACTTCAAGCAACGTGGATGAAGTGCCTCTCTTCTTTTCCTCCAGACTCTGGGACCTTGATTTCCAAAGGAAATGCAAAATTTACTTTCATCAGAGAACATGACTTTGGACCACTCACCAGCAGTCCAGTCCTGTTTCTCTTTAGCCCAGGCAAGACGCTTCTGACGCTGTCTGTGGTTCAAGAGTGGCTTGACACAAGGAATGCGACAGCAGAAACCCATGTCTTTCATACGTCTGTGTGTGGTGGTTCTTGAAGCACTCACTCCAGCTGCAGTCCACTCTTTGTGAATCTCCCCCACATTTTTGAAGGGGTTTTGTTTCACAATCCTCTCCAGGGTGCGGTTATCTCTCTTGCTTGTACACTTTTTTCGACCACATCTTTTCCTTCCCTTCGCCTCTCTATTAATGTGCTTGGACACTGAGCTCTGTGAACAGCCAGCCTCTTTAGCGATGACCTTTTGTGTCTTGCCCTCCTTGTGCAAGGTGTCGATGGTCGTCTTTTGGACAACTGTCAAGTCAGCAGTCTTCCCCATGATTGTGTAGCCTATAGAACTAGACTGAAAGACCATTTAAAGGCTTTTGCAGGTGGTTTGAGTTAATTAGCTGATTAGAGTGTGGCACCAGGGGCCATCAATTTTGAACCTTTTCACAATATTCTAATTTTCTGATAGATATCAACTTCTCCCTCAACTTGAACTAGTGGACTTTTCTTGGCGAGACTCCTTGAAAAAAACTATTGAGTCAGAAGTTAATACTTTCTGACAAAGTTGTGTTTTTGCTATCAATCAATCAAAAAAGAAGCAGGACTATAATGTTACCCTTATTCTGTTGCACACTAACGACTTTCAAAATAATCTCTGCTCTTTAAGGAGTTACAAATCTGTCATCGCAGGCGTGACTACATTTTTATGAACTACATATTACACACTTGAACAGATGTTTTGAAGGAAAGTGACCTAACGACGTCTTTATCACCACCAAACTGTTTCACTCCTCTCTCACAAGCGTTCACCATTTCCATGCAAGAATCTACTCATGAAGCTCCCATCCACCCACTCCAATTAGCTGCTTGATGACTCAGCAGTGTTATGCAGTGAAATCACAACCTGCCTATAAGAGGCACTTAATGACTTATCCAAAATTGAGCTTTAGTACAATAGACTGCTTTTACATGAGTGTCGTGAGCTTTTTTGTTGCTTTAAATTGTGTTCCAAGTCACATATTTGTGTTGTGTAGAATATTGTTGACAGCAAATGATGCAACCATGAGGAAAACTGGACCAACTGCACCTCTGTCTCCATACAATGTGAAGGCTTGCATATTTAAGGTCAAAACTCTTACTGGAAAAATATGTTTGGGATGCATTGTGAAGGTTTTTATTATATCATTTAAAGGACACACTGTCTCTCTTTAAAACAGCTTTCATTCACCTAGAAACACTCACGCTACCTACTTGAAGCTGAATTTTAAAATATTTTGTGTGCGACCAAAGAATTAAAAGAAATGAATTGTGCCATAGAATGATTATACAGTTTATTTGGTGCTGGTCCTTAGGGTCTCTGAATAGGGTGTGTAACATTGGTTGGGCAGGTAATGGCACATTTGCTGTTCTATGAGCCCTAATGCAAGCCTGGTTATAAGCCTCAGATAGAAACGACAGGTTTTCTTTCTTTATGGTGTGCTCATAAATATTTAGATGAGCTGTGCACTGATTGGTTGGTTTACAACGAGCGATGCTGCTGAGCATAGACGCATCATAGCAACAAGCACTCACTCACTGAAACATTAAATTGTTGATATGGTTGGGATGACCAGACGTCCTCTTTTTCCCAGACATGTCCTACTTTTCATACCTAAAAAAATGTCCGGGAGGAATTTCCAAATCTTCCTATATTTTGGTCGACTACAGCGCGGTAGATAGTCGCAAAACACTGGGCACTCAAACCGAGCCGTGAGCCCCGCCGGACGGGGGCAGGGAGCCAGCGGGGGACAGAGTGACCAAACCCGACCCGGTGAGGGTAGCCTGGACACTGGTGACCAGAAAAAAAAAAGTGTCCTCCTTTTCAGAAACCCAAAGCTGGTCACCATAGATATGCTTGCAGTACTATCAACAGCTTGGCGACAGAATCATACTTACAGCTTGCGGTAGTGATGGCCTTATGGTCGGAATAGCTCCTCGTTTCAGTAAAAGAAGTTTGGCAAATTCCTGCTTTGAACTGTCCAAGATTTTTAACGCTTTCTTCAGTAAAATGCTTAGAGCAAATGAACAGCTGAGCATCAAACGCTGCAGGGATCTTCTGTTACACAAAAATAATCCATGCCTGTCGAGTCTTTGGATCTTTGTGTAGAGTGTCAAAATTGTCCCCTATCTCCGTGCAGCCTGGAACACTGCATTTACGCCTGTGGTTCTGACTCATTTTCAATAGAGAAACTGCCTGCTTTGTAATTCTCGTAGAAGTAAACCCAACTGTTGGCTAAACAGCTAAACTGGTGTCTTACATCTACCTCTGTTCTTGGGCCAGTGAACCAGTGGGCCGGTCTGTATGTCAATTTGGGGTGGGGGGGGCTGGGGGTTGGGGGGTTTCAGTACAGGTCACAACCAAATAAGGCAATTCGGGGGCTTCATTTGGATTCACCCATTTTATGGTGAAAGTTTAGAATTGTGAGATTTGCAGAGAAAGGAGGTGTCGAGGGGTTTTGAACTTCTCTATACGTCCATTTCCCCCACTCAAGTATCGTTATTCATCTATGACAATGTAAACTTGGTTTTGCATTCTATGACCCCTTTAAAGATGTTGAGTAAAAATAAATTCAGAAAATAGACTATAACAATACTACAGCAAGCCACGTTTGCCTTCCAGGTGAGATAGTCAGGTTGTTATGTTAAAACAACAATCACAGTTACATCACATTCGCTCCTCATACCATCTGTGTGAATGTTTTTAGTATTTCTTCAGACCCCAGATGCAAAGAGAACTGCATATGGATTCACTGAACAATAGCTTTTTTTTTGCCACTGGTCCATAAATGACAGACTGGTGAAGTATATGACTACCTGAGCTGTGACTGAATCAATAGGTATGTGTGTAATTGTCCTATATGATTCCTATTTTCTGGTTAAAGTCCGTGCGCATCAGATTGTCAGTTTTTGGGCAAATTAAAGCTAAATTGTAAATACAAATTGCATAATTGGAGGTTTTATCCTTGTTTGTCCTAATGATCGCAAAAATTTGCTTTTCTACAGTTTTTATTCTTCCATCTGTAAATCCATGTTTAGTCTGTTGCTCTTATAATTTAAATGAAGTTTTAGCATTTCCATATAATTGACCATAATTGGATCTGCTTTTACCCTCCTATCATGTATTTTAGTTTCCTATAAAACATAAACTCTTTAGTAAAGTAGATTAATTAAATTGAAATAGTGAAACTCCTTATTTTTTCTACACTATTACCAATGCTAACCAGTCAATCAATCCATTTAAAGGACAATTGGACAATCATCTGCAAATTACAGTGTAGCCTATAGGTCAGAATTTAAACATACCTTGATATGAAGTTCAGTAAATAGAAAAGAGGACATTTTTGTTGTTGTACCTCTACAGTGCTACTTCAGAGCCTCAGGTGTTACTGTGAGAAAGATAGCAGGTGATTACAGAAACTTCTTCAAATGCAAGCCTGAGGGGTTACCCTGATAACCCAGTGTCAGCAGAGCTGCTGTACGTGCAGGGCGTCAGCCGGTCAGACCCGGGCAGCTGCTTCTTCTCGACACATGGCTTGGAACATCGATCCATACTACGGAGCCTCCCTGCACTCATTACTGGCATTACTCTGAGCCCTGTGAGGGCGAAGGATCCTGCTCTGACTGGACAGCAAAGCCAGTCGACGGTCTTAGGAGACATGATAATACACCAGTTTTTCAGGCCAAGAGGCACATGCTGGAGCCAGGAGGATTACAGGAGAGTAAACGAGATTCAAGACTTGTTTGGAAAGAAAAGTGAGTTTGACAGTCTTGGAGTCAAATGTTCAAACCCAGCGTTTGTTAAAGGAGAGACAGTGGATTTATTGCCAGGAGATATGATGAATACAGAATCCAGGCAGCAACTAAAAAAAGGACTAATTTTAAAGAGAAGTAAATAATCCAACCTGTATAAATATGTATGACTGGAAAGTGTTTGCCTATTGTAATGTGAGGCAGCCACACCAAACACACGAGAAGTGGGGCTTTTACAGACATATGACAAAAGAATGATTTAAAATGCCCTTTTTGCTCAGCTTGAATCTACTGGTCCTACAGCACAGTGGAACAATTTGATACAGACACCCCAGGCTGATAAAATGTGATATATCTGGCAGTGCATTTCTTTTAAATGTCTCAGAATCCCCGGCATGTCTGATATATTTTCCTCAAGGAAACTGTGCTGTATAAAAAAGTGTATTTTTTGGAAGCTGTCATCTTTTATGAATTCACCCATGCATGCATTTGTGTCACAGAGCTGAAGATGTACTTTTATTCTTAACACAAACAATTTTGGCACAAAGAAAAAGTCCTCAACTGTCAATGGAACTGTTGATTGTTGAATGTTGCTGACATGTAATGATAGAGGTTAAAATGAAGCTCAACACATAATTAACTTTTCTAGATCCATTGTATAAACAGGGTCTATGGATCATATTTTAATGTTATAGTGTAGTTTTTTTTAAAATCTTTATGTAAACAATTTTTTTCCTGTTGAAGATTGATTTCTTTTTTTTTTTTTTTTTGGTTTTAAATAATTACTTCTGCGTAAGTAAGCTAGAATAGCATCCCAATGCTGAAGGCTAAGATGACCTATGATGACCAGAGAAAGTCTAACATAATCTTATATGGTAATGCTGTAGTGTGGGTGAGGAGGGCAGGATACTGTAGCTTGAGACCTTGGAAGAGGCACCTCCTTGGTGGGTGTAGAATTTTTAGATAAATCTGAAAACATTTAGTACTTCTGTACAATTGTTGCTGGTCCCTCAGTTATATACAAGAAGAAAACAGGCCTGAGAAAGAAGATATAGACTTCATCTGATATTTGTGCTTATATCAATGATTTTGTTAAACATGACTAATCTATCTGAGAAAATTTAGAGAATTTCTATCTTTCTGACCGGGTAATCCAACTGATGATCGAACATTCCAATATTTGTCTTCAAACAATTTTTGTGCTGCCCTCTGAGGGTGAAACGTTGGCAAATACAGACATATAATCCTATTGGTCCAAATGCTACATTATGGTCTCTGGCCCAGGACTTTCATAATCATAGCCTGTTTGGGAATAAATACAGCTCACACGGACATATTGTATGCCTCCATAGTGAGTCATCCTGTCCTGTCCTTAGCAGTACCGACTATGGGCATCACTAAGTCAGTACCTTGAAGCTGGCAGTTTGAATTGATATGTCTGCCCACTTGGCTCAACTTTAGGCTCCGGGCTCACTTAACCTCAGATGAGAAGGGGAGTAAAACATTTGCCACCTGCTCTTTCTCCAGGCTTCAAAATGTCAAATTAAGCTGCCGCTTTCCAGTGTCTTAACCACCCCGCCCATCCCCACACTGAGCCCTGTCCCTCAGGGTCTTTTGGCACTTACCAATTGGTGGCATTATTCAAATTTACTCCTGGGGTAGGATTATGTTTTTACTTGGGGTAAACCACACTTCAAAACCAGCAACTTGCAACACCTCACTGTCACAAAGGTTAAACATCTTCTTCTGTGTTTTGCCACTTTGGACCAGTAGACTGAGAAGTCATCCTTGTGAGGAAAAGCCCACATTCACCCTTCTAAATGAAATTCTACATCAGAGAACCAAAAATGTACCAGAATGATGAAAGGCAGTTGTATGTATTCCACCAGCCTAAGCCTATAACAGCATAACTATAGAGAAAGCTTGGGATAACCTGAGCCACTCAAACTGCAAGTTTTATCACAGATAGGATTTTGTTACCTAACCTTTGAAACCTTACAATAATTATAAAAAATAAAAAATAAACTAGAGTTAAACTTAACATTCTGTCAAATAAAATAACACAACAGACTCGAGGCATCTCATCAATTAAGTCCAATCTGAACATGATGACTTGATGAGATGCCTGGAGTCTGGTGTGCTATTGCTTGGTTGGAAAGAAAACCTGCAGCCACACGGCCCTTTCTGGAACCACTTTGACACCCCTGACCTAAACCTTCTCTCTGTTTGCCTGCTTCCCAAGCCTATGATTCTTCTCTGATTTCAGTTCTGTGCCAGCCAGCCTTCCCCTCTCCAGTCTCAGAGTCCTCTAGTGTCCCCTCTCATGAGACCCATGAGCCCGCTGATGAAATGGTCTCAGACTTAAAGCCCGGTGAGAGTTCATCTCCAAAGCCCCACAGCCTCCAAGAGCTCCAATCCTCCAAGAGCCCTAAGCGAGCGCTCCTCGCCCTGAGGTTGTTCCATTGCCGCAGTCGGTGACCCCTGTGAGGTTGTTCCATTGCCGCAGTCGTCAGCCCCCTCCGAGGTTGTTCCAGTGCCGCAGTCGGCGGCCCCCTCCGAGGTTGTTCCAGTGCCGCAGTGGGCGGCCCCCAAGGTTCCTGCTGCAGAGAAGGCATTCTCCAGAGGCCCTCCTTCGTCATCGACCTCCAGAGACTCTGCCTTGCCTCTGGCCTCACGGCCGGCCTCCAGAGACTCTGCCTCGCCTCCGGGCTCAGGGCCCACCTCCAGAGACACTACCTCACTGGTGCCCACCTCCGGAGGTTAATTTTTTTGTTTCGGACTCTGGGTTTTGTTATGTTTCTTGCCCTCCTTCCTGGGCCCCCGTCCGCCCACCCTGAGTGGGTTGTTTGGTGTTTCTTTTCTTTTTTCGGGTTTGTTTTTTGACTCCAAAGGCGTCTGGTATCCGCCCTTGAAGGGGGGGTACTGTCAGGGTTCCTGTGTGTGAGTTGTGCATCTACTATAGAGAATACTATACTATAGAGAATAGAGAATACTATAGAGAATCTTTGTGGAGAACTTGGGTAGCCTTCACACTTGAAAGTAATCTTGATAATCATAGTGCTGGGCTTAGAAGAGCTCCAGAACCTTCATTCAGTGCTGGTTTCTTGTGTGTTGTAGATGTTGTTTTGTTGCTTCCACGTCTCTTGATTCTTTCGAGGATTTTTCATGACGTTTATTGGTTTTGTTTGGTTTTCAGTATTTTTGGATTTTTGCCTCCATTTCGCTTGAACTGACATTAAACCATCTTAACTCATTCGTGCTTACTCCTCTCTACATTTGGGTTCTCAAAACCTCCACCAAACCTGACAATATGGTTCAAGACAGCAACTGTTACTGTAGAAAATTACTTTACAGAACCTTTTTAAGGTACTTTTTAATGGAATTATACGGACCCCTATTTCATCATTCTGCTTCATTCTATCTCTATTCTCCCACTCTGCAGAATCTGTTAGTTCAATCTCTAACGTTATGCTCTCTCTGCTTTTTTCTCATAGTAGCTTCACCTCGTCTATTCCTGTTTGGCCGTGACACTATCCTGGAGAGAAATATCAGCTGTGCTGCTGCCACCAACACCTTTGTTTACAGATGTTGTAGATCAGCCTGTTTTTCAGTGTAGTCCTGTTTCTCTGACTTTGACTGGCTTAATATGCTCTCTTCATCCTCTGACATGGGAGGTGGCTCGGAGCTCGTCTGCCTGGCTGTTTGTTTCCTGGACAGGGCTGCCTTTTACAGCTGCTTTTTGTATCTCTGCTTCTGTCTTCTTGAACCCCAGTTGGTCTCGGTAGATAGCCGCTCACCCTGAGCTTGGTTCTCCTGGAGGTTTTTTGCTATTAAAAGGGAGTTTTTCCTCTCCTCTGTCGCTACAAGTATGCTAAGTGTGAGGGATTGCCTTCAAGTCAATGAGTCGATGCAATCAACTGGTTTTCCTTAGATAGAAAACACCTGTAAGTGCCTTGAGCTGACATGTGTTGTGAATTGGAGCTATATAAATAAACTGAATTGAATTGAGTTAGAGGTAACTCAGATTTTAAGAAATTAAAATAAGGACCGGAGAAAAATAACCATAATGGGCTAACTCAGTAAAGTAGGCTTTCTGATCAGGACAGACCGAGAAATCATACGTAGTGCAACCAGAAAGCACAATTCAGTTCTATGTTTAACTTCAAATTTTTTTCATCATAATAATTAGAATGGGCTCCATGATTATGTGCACAGCCTTGTTGATCAGATAAAGTGTTCAGCTGAATGTCACTTTGAAAGAATAATAGCAGCATACTTAACTGGCAGTTACATTAGAGATGCATTAATTCAAGACTAAAACTGAATTGTTATTTTTGTCAGGGTGATAAACACTTGAAATTACTTTGGGAGTAGAAAAAAACACTTGAAAAGAAAAGGCTTGTAAAGACTTTTGCATTTCAAGTATGTGTTATCACAAAGTGCCACTAAAACACCATTCACAATACACATTAAAACTCCCTCTGACATGATTCTATCATAACCACAATGCTCCATTAGTACCAGAACAAAGAATGCTGCAGAGAAAAGGAGCAAAAGTGCACTGATGAGCTCTACTTTGTTCATGTGAGAACGTCTAGCATTTGCCACCCCACACATTGAATGATGCACTTTGTATGTCTGTCAAAGGAATCCATCTGAATTTCAAACACAATTTGTGTTTAAGGGCATGCAAAAGGATTTTGTGAGGTAGCAGATGTCTCAAAATAGGCTGCTTATTTATAATGTATGTTTAAAGCTTGAGATATCTCTTTTCACTAAACAAAGTTAGGTTTCAGTGGTCTCAGATGAAGTCTCAGAAGAAGTCTGAATGTCAGTTTGATGGGTAAGATGTGGACAGAAGGATAATTTGCTTGCTGTCTGAAACTGTAATATATTTTTGTTGCAATAGCAGTATTACGAGCATAAGTGATACCAAGTAATCCTGATTATCTTATTACATATGTACATCAAATATAGTAGATGCCGTCTTGATGAATGTTAGGTTATAAAGTTGTCCTCCTAATTATCAAACATTCTGGTGATATTCTGGCCATCCTACATGCTCTTCCTGTTTCCTATCTGTAGTGAGCTACGGTTTCAGAGTGCTAAACTTTCTCAACGCGTTTCTTTGAAAATGGCAGAGGGTCATATGAGAAAAAGTGTCTACAAAGTGTATTAGAAGAAAAGAAAGGCATCAGAAGGGGCAGATACTGTATATCCCAGAATTCTTTGTATGGAGAGCTCTCCTCGCAAAGCATTATGGGATTTTCACAGCTGACACAATTAATAAAAAAAGGTGCAACACGCACCATGTAGTGAAGGAGGAGTTACATGACCAACGGGGAGCAAAAAGCAGTGATCATATGTCTGAACAGTGTATTCTCATTATCAGTTCGTATGAAATCGTAACAAAAGTTATGCACAGTATTTCGTGGGTTTCTTACGTTTTTTTCATCGTATTTCGTTGTATTTTTACGTCTTGCCTCGAGAGAAGATATCAGTGCGCATGCGCATGTTACGCACCATTGAATAACATACAATTTAACATACAATTAACCCTAATCCTAACCCTAACATACAAAACAGCAAGCAACCTAGTGAGAGACATCATGAAGTAATTATTACACTGTCGAAAGCTCGTCCGTCCCAGTTTTACGTCCGTCCACTGATCTGCTTTTTTCGTCTGGCTGGCTGCGCATGTGCACTGATATGTTTTTTCGAGGAAAAACGTCAAAAACCCACGAAATACTGTGCATAACTTTTCGTACGATTTCATACGAACTGATAATGAGAATATGTTGGTCTGAATGGTAAGTTAAATGACTTTGCTATAAATGCCACCATATATTCCCTGCTCTATGCAGTGACTGAGGGTTACAGCATACGTTCGGGCACAGGAAGCTTCTAAGAGCAATGAAAACAGCAATTTTAAAACAGAACGTGCACAAGGTGAAATGGGCTTGTGCATGCTCTCGCA
Source organism: Cyprinodon tularosa (assembly GCF_016077235.1). Lineage (NCBI taxonomy): Eukaryota > Metazoa > Chordata > Actinopteri > Cyprinodontiformes > Cyprinodontidae > Cyprinodon > Cyprinodon tularosa. The sequence goes on from NW_024038510.1 coordinate 54,999, forward strand.
CCCGTATTTTCTTTAAAGATGAGGGGGCAGGCCTTTTAAAAAATTCGCGAAAATCCTCCACAATACCTTTAATTTCTCAATCAGAGTGAGAAAATTTCACATCAAGCGCATAGAAAGAGATCCAAACATGAATAAGAAAGAGGCTACCGATGTCTGAAAAGCGAGCGACAAGCCCAAAGAAGGAGCATGCAATCATGCCTGTGATATATTGGGGGTGTCTACGGTTAAAACATAAAAAATGTGCATGGAGAGTAATTTATGTGAATGTGTTTTAAATAAAGCTGCTCATTTGATTATTTACTAGGTATGCAATTTTTACAGAATTCTGACTTCATATTTATGGTCACTCTTTTAGATGTCAGAGCTCCTAAACTGAATTCCTAATATTATTTAAGACAATAATAATAATAATGATAATAATAATAATAATAACCACAGTTCAATCTTTACCTATTGATAAAAGATCTGTACAGTAGGTAGCTTGAAATTCCTCATCTGATGCTCCTAATGACAAGGTCACCCTGTCACTCATTTTGACACAGGTGTATTATGTTTCCAATCCTCTCACCCCTCTACAAATCCTATGGGAGGATACATTATCACATTGGAGTATGTGGAGAACACATTATGTGACCTCCTCAAGATTTACAGCTTCAGTTTGCACATTTCTGGGACCCTGACAGAAATTCATCCATCTTACTCTTAACTAGAGAGACAAGCCGATCTGCTTAGTCTGGCAGAAATGACATCCAACAGCGGCGCCTGCAATCGGCCTGATTGAAAGACGAGCCAGCAGGAAGAAGAGAGACAGGATGCATGCCATTTCTTGACAAACTGTAATGATTAAAGCTCTTCAAAACCCACACTACATCTCTTAGTTTCGATTGGTTCCCGACAGTCCTCATTACTGTCCCTGCGATTTCACTTTGTCCCGCTTTGCCACGCACATGCAGCTAAAATTAGTAGACGCCTTCATCTCTCCGCCTGCTTATACATTCAAACTGCAGTGACTGAGCTTAAAAAAGTGTGATGAGTGGTAAAAGAGTCTAGATCTCAGCTGTAGAGATGTAAAATACTTTGCATCTGTGTGTCCACTATACTTTCAGGTTGTCTGTGTGCAGTTTCCCAAATTGTCTTACAAGCAATGACCCCTTCCTTGATTTTATTGCATGCATGCAACAATATCCTCACCTTCTGTGTGCTTTTGAAATACATATATGGCAAGTGTTGGTGTCTTGAGTCATTAGAGATAAGTCCCATTTACACTACCCTTGAAAAACCGATCCATGCCGAGACCGGTCCAAGCTCGGATCAGCTAACCAGGCCGACCTCAGTTCTGACGACCGTTTACAAATCACGCTATCTTGGTTCCTCGACTCCTCGCCTTCTAGTGATGATCTGCGGTATTATTGCCAGTATTGAAGGAGGAAATCAAGCAGTTGGTGGCAGTAATGCACCAAAAGTTGTTTGTCAACAGCTATAAAACACAAGAAGAAGAAGACGAAGAAGGAGAAAATCAAGCAAATCAAAACGGCGGCGTCCGTCACATTCAGAAAGTTATGCTTGATTATCATTGCTGTACTTCAGTGTTATTATTTAAAATGATATTATTTAAAATTTTATATGGAGAAGATTTTGTTTGTTGTTTATAGTTGAAGAAGAAGTTGTTCTTCTTCTTCTGTTTCTGGTGGGGCATTACCGCCAACTACTGGAATGGAGTGCGAATCGGGATGTGCAGCCAGATGTAGATGACGCGTTCTGCTCATGCGCTCTTGTTATCAGAGAACCGAGCCAGGAAAAAACCGAGCCGGGCCCACCACTGGAACTGGTCTGCAGTTAGCTCGGTCCGGTTGTGTCTAGCTCGGTTTAGTTCAGTTTGCTTTCCATTTACACACGATAAGTTATCTCAGTTACTGAGCTCGGACCGGTCTCGGCACGGTTTTTCAACGGTAGTGTAAATGAGGTAATAGACTACAGCACCAACGTTTGACTTTTCAGAGCGACATGAAGCAATACCTGTCATGCAGATACCATCCCTAAAGGGGAGGTTACTAGTGAAACACTAATTATTTATTTTTCACTAATCCGATGCAGGCAATGTGGCAGCTGCATACAGAGATTGTCTTTTAAAAAAATCTGTATTTCACCCTTTTTTCCTATCACTTTATTACACCAGTGTCAAAACCTGCAGCAGTTTCCTTTCAGAAACATGTGTGCCATGGCTGCTTGTATAAAATGTGGAAACTGGTCCTGTGCTATGAAAACATACGAGGCAGAACCATCTCTGCCTTACTCAAACTGGGGATTGCATGGTTCAGGGTAGACATAATTGAGGAGAAACAAGGCAGCTGGCCAGTTAGCGGCATACTCTGGAGTAATAGCTCATGCAGAAAGTCCACCGCCACCGCTAAAAGCAGCACGCTGCGTGTTTATAGACGAGCTTGGAGGTTTTAAAATTCCAATGAGGCTCCGTCGAGCTGTCTTTATCAGGCTGGATGATTTAAGAGCATACAGGGAGCAGCAGACTGCCTCTCTCACAGGGCCAGTGGAGTGTGCTGCAGGAGGCTGGTGGGTGTCAAGTATGCTTGATCTTTAAGCCTCTTCACGTTTGGAAGTATACAGCCTTTGAAGACCAATAAAAGCAGCTTCCAATCTATGCTTTTTTTTAAGGCAACGACTAAGCCTTTGTGTTTAGATTTAAAGATATACAGTTAGTCAAACTAACAAAAAATGGCTGACTTTAAAAACAGTGTTTCAAATATTTCTGTGTTTGTTGTATACATTGTCTTGCAAAACCACAAACCTAGATTTATTTTATTGGAATTTCTGTCAGAGACCAACACAAAGTCATGCATAATGTTGACTACATAACAATCTTCATTATTTAACTTGATCTTCTTTATCGATGCACATAAATAAAACTCAGTTCAACTAACAACCTTGGGCAGAGATGGCGTTGCTGTTGATTGCAGCAACGCCTTGGACACCTTGTCCCACTGGATGCTGTACCAAAAAATTTAATGTTTCTCTACTGGAGTGCTGCTCCTAGCTGGGTGGCAAATAAAGATCCTTTGATTCTTCTTTGAAACTTTGAAATTTGATTAACAATAGAGGATAACAATGGATCCGTGCATCAATTTAAAGGTTTTAGAGGTCTGCTGGGGAACACTATTACAAGAATTGTGTCATAAGCAGAAATATTTGGAGCATTCTAAAAAAAGGACTTTGTTATTTTTATTTATTTTCAAAGAAATCCTGAAGGAGTCTAGTTTGCATCATTGGTCTTGTTTACATGCAACTGAAATGCGAATTTTAAGCAAACCTAACCCTGCTAATTTGCGGTGTTTCCATTTGGTTCAAAGCAAACTAATGAAGCACCACAAAGTTGCAATTTAGACATCCTCCCCCACATTAAGTTGTCATGGATGGCTGTAATAAACAGGAAGTAGAGGCTGCAGTCAAGCACAGGCCTACTGATCAGTAATGGAGGAAAGTTTTAATGAATGTGTTGCTATCAGGCAAGTTGTTCCTACGTTAACATGTCAGTTGGTAATGGAGATATTGCTTCCTGTCATATCTCTGTGCAACCTGGAAAAAACGGAAACAGTTGATCTGTCATATGAGATAAAAGTCGCTACGTCAGAGCCTTTTTTGCATATTAACAATCACCTCAAGCAAACCTTTTTTGCATAGTTTTTTTGTATCTTGCCATTTCCATCAATCTTTTATGATCAGATCATTTAACATTTTAGATCCTTTTCTTTGGCAGAGACAGGGAAGTGGGTCAAAGTCAATGGGAAGTTAGGTGGAGCTAAATATTCATAGAAAACCTACTAGAAACTAAACATGGACTATAGGTCAGGTCTACATTCTAGGTTGACAAGATTTCTAAATATAAAGAAAGAGCTGTAATTTGTGTGTTTATTCAAAGAAGATGTTAATGGACACATTCGTTTCAGCTTTCAAACAGCATCATCCCACAGTATTTGATAGGCAAATTGGAAAAGTTGGGCTTTAATACACTTCTCTGCAATTAGCTCTTTCTCACAAACACACCTCTGTCAGTCCGGGTTGGACAGAACGCTCTGATGTCATCACCCTAAGCACAGGATCTCCTCAGGGCACACTTTAAAAAAATGAAAATTGTCTAGAGCTGTTTTAAATGTTTTGTACACTCGTGTTTACACAATGATAAAATACATCTGTCTAAGTCTAAGACTGTGTCCCCAGGTTCACAACAAATCAGATTGGGAAGTTTGCACGGTGGTGGGCCTCATCAGAGATGAGAACGACCAGGACTACAGAGAGGAGGTGGAGCAGCTGGTGGGCTGATGCAGAGATAACAGCCTGATCCTGAACGTGGAGATAACGAAGGAGATCATCTTGGACTTCAGGAAAAATCGGCCTAATCAACAGCTCAGCTTTAGTGGTGGTCAGCAGCACCAAATTCTAGGTGGTGCACATCAAAGACACCCTCACCTAGATTGTAAACACCAGAGATGGGAAGTAACGAAGTACAAATACTTCGTTACTGTACTCAAGTAGATTTTTCTGATATTTTTACTTTTCTTTACTACTTATTTTTATGGTGACTTTTTACTTCTACACCTTACATTTTTACACAAATATCTGTACTTTCTACTCCTTACATTTTAAAAAAATTGGCTCATTACTTTAGTTTTGAATTATTTCAATGGAGTTACCGTTATTATTTTTCACGTCATCAATACCAAATTCAATCTAATTGGATGGGAATCTACGCTGCATATGACGCACCACTACAAGATGAATCGACAGATTTGGCGGTATTCATTCGCAGCAAATCATTGCAGTTTGGTGGCGGTGGCGTTAGCATAGTAGTATGGACGACGAGATGATTGAAAATGAACACAACGGAGATCTAGTCCTATTGGCAGACATCCATTTAAAATGTAGGCAACGGCATGAAAAAAGTGGTTTCTACTTTTACTTTTATCTTTAAGTAAATTTACAAGCCTCTACTTTGTTACTTTTACTTGAGTAAAGAAGTTTAATCAGTACTTCCACTTTTACCAGAGTATTTTTAACACAAGTATCTGTACTTTTACTGATGTATGGAAAGTGAGAACTTTTGCCATCTCTGGTAAACACCACCTCACTGATCAAAAGGGCACAGAAGTGCTTGTACTTCCTGCGGATGATGAGCAGAGCCCACCTGCCCCCACCCATCCTCCCCACCTTCTACAGAAGCACCATAGAGAGCGTTCTGACCAGCTGTCTCACTGTGGTGTGGAGGCTGGAGCGCCTCAGACTGGAAGACTGTGAGGAGAGTTTTAAGAACAGCAGAGAGGATCATCAGGGCTCCTCTTCCCTGTATAAAACACATTTCATCACAGCGCTGCGTGTCCAAAGCCTGCAAAATTATCAAGGACCCCTCTCACCCCCACCATTGTCTGATCTCCCTGCTGCCCTCTGGCAAGAGACTTCGAAGAATCTGTTGCAGGTCCAGCAGATTCAAGAACAGCTTCTTCCCAAATGCCATCAGACTGCTAAATCATGTCACAGACTCTCACAAACATTCAGTGTTTTGCACCATGTTTTTTTTTCTCCCACAATTTTTTAATTTGATCCCTGCTGCTTTTTAAGAAATGGAAATGTCATGAGAGCTGTACAAGATGAAATTTTGTTTTGTATACACTCTGTATATAAAAAATGAAAATAAAATTAGTCTAAGTCTAAGACCTGTATCCATCTAAAACTTTTGGCAGTCCCTACTTGGTCTGATTAATTTTCAAGGGTTAAAGCTGTAAGTGCTTGTAGAAGTGGTTCTGTAAAACATTTACCCAGGGGCGCTAAATGAATTTTTCAGACATTCTTATTTTAGAATATCGGTTTTTAATTGTAATTGTACACTACTTATGTTTGATAGAATCACATTAAGGGTTAAACGGGACACTGTGAAGGGCAGGAAACATTTATCAAGGCAATGTAAACATGGTTTATATCTCTTTAACAAAAGGGCTAAAAGAAATGAGTCTTTGCTTCAAAAGCTCTTGGTTTATTACTTTTAATACATTTCTATGAACTTAAAATAAGTAAATTATACATTGAAGGAAAACCTTTCTTCACATTCATTTCAATATTTTTTTTTACTGGGATTTCATTTGATTTCTCTACTAAATAAATGTAGTTAAATTAGATTTTTTTAATATATATTTCAAACGTAGAAGAGAGTTGTGCTCTTGGAGGAAAAAAATATAAGTAAATATTAGTTTTGTGCCCATTTATGAAGACAACATTGGATGTGTTTGTGTGTCTGTTGGTGTGTGATTGAATGGAGAAAGTGTTAGACTAGAAACTTGAGATCAATATGCCTCATCCATGTCAAGAGCTGTAAAGATATAAGTATTGACCCAGAGGCGTTTACTTTATTGATTAAGAATACATGTAATGCAGTACATTAGTTGGAGATAGAGTTTTCTAATATTTTGGCATCTTTTCTAAAAGAATATTGTATTTCCAAGATTTTAATTTAAAACCACTTCTTTTTCTGACCAGCATACCTATACTGGTATAGTTCAAACATGACAGCCTATGAAACAACCATCTAGTTGCCTGCAGCAATGTTTGCAAAGCTATTTTATAGTCCACTCTGGATATCTTTCTCAATTAATCCCAAATGTTAAACTGCCAAGACTATTACTTTAAGTAATTTTATATTAAACCTGTGGTGGGAAATAAAATATTTATCATGACCTTATAACATTTAAGACCTGATAATCCATTTTTTTTTGTCACATAATGTGCAAATATAAGCATTGTTGTAAAAACATGGATGGGTTCGTTATTGTACTGAATTTAATAGGTGGAATGATATTAATTCACGCATCAAATCAAGATATCATAATGATCCCAAAGCCATATTCTGTTGCCTCAAAAGACAAAAGAAGAATTCTCAAGCCTATTTCTTAAATACCTACAATAATTACAGATGATTTAAAAATTCTAAGATCAATCAAATTTCTCTCAAAGCCTGTTTTGCTATTGTCTAATAACTGTATAAAATAAGTTAATTAAAATAAAAAATATGACTTCACAAATGATCTGGGACTGCCTCATGTGCTTGTATTTGTTTGAAGGGGTAAGCAGTCGATTCCTCAGAGGTATCATACTGTTTACTGATGGTGTGCCAATTCCCTGTAATTTGGTACAGATTACAGAGTTTGATACAGGGACTCATAGATATCTTTGGGGAAATTACTAGAAGCCTGGTTACAAATTATAATAAACCAAAACATAGAAATGGAGCCACAATGAAAAGCTGGATCTCTTTGAATTGACATGCACTTGACATTTGCAAACACTGGATAAAAACAACGGGAGGAGCAAAAAATGCCAATATTTGCCAGTTTCGCGTGCATGACTGGCATAAATCACTAATTTCGATAGTTTGGCAAAAAATAACTTTCTTTTACAAAAGCTGAAGCCTTGTGGAGGAATGGCAACCAATTCACGACCCAAACGGAATAGTGTGTGCTTGGATGAGTAAAGGAATAATGATTCTCAAATTTAGGGTGACCAAACGTTCGTATTTCCCGGGACATATCCGTATTTCACGTCCTGTCCCGGGCGTCCCGGGTTTTTTTTAGAAAGTGAGGAAATGTCCTGATTTCACTGCGCACGACGCTCTGTGTGACGTAATCCCTGAGCCGCGTCAGTGCGGGCAGCCCTGTTCTTAATCAGAGGCTCTGTTCGAAAACCTAGGACGCATCCTCCAAGGATGCGGTCTACCTAGACTTGATCCTTCGAAGTCCTTAATAATAAGGAGGCCGGAAGAGTTTTGGCTGTGAATTCGACCAGGTCCACCCTTCGGCGGGTTTTACCGCCGTATGCTCTGTTGCTTAGCAACCGTGAAAGTTGACACACAAAGCAGGAAAAGAATGAATACCGAGGTTTTCAAAACTGTTTGTTTATTTATTTATTTTTTTTAAAGTTACGGTGAACAAAGACTACACTCACAAGAAATCCAGAGTGGAATAAAGATTCCAATCACCCTGGAGCAGGAACAAATAAAATCAAATGTAATGATAGAAACCTTAGTCAGTTAAATAACCTGCTGCTGTCATTCTGCACATCTCTGATGCTGCTGCTATTTTCAAATATCCATCACTGTAAAAATGTCCATAGCTGCATATTGGTTATTAGTTCTCCAGTTTTATATTGTTAAAACACTTTACAGAATTTCATTTTTTATATTTTAACTCTTTACTATTATGTTATTCTTCTAAGGTCCTTATTTGTGTGACTATTTTCAATAATCTTTCTGCTGCTGTAAATTTGCCCATTGTGGGACAATAAAGGGATTTTCTATTCTATTCTATAAAAGGGTTAGAAATATAAGTAAATCTAAACAATGTATCTACAAAATATATCTGCAAAATCTCTAATATTCAACAACAAAAAATACTTAGTTAAGCATATTGTGCAAAACAACAATAAAAAAATTAAACTCCTATCAGATTTATAGTTCCCACTCTGTAGATTTATTAGAATCTGTCCTTTAATTACAGCCAAACCCATTTACACAGTAACAGATAAAAACCTTTAGATAAATCAAACATTACTGCCACATATCTGACTCAATAACCATTAAAACTATTTTCATTCATTTCAGATGGAACTATTCACAGAGTTGTATTATATTAAACTAAACTTCCAATTTTCACCACTGTTCTGCGCCAAGTAACATTTCCTCTGATCACGGAGCAAATCCCGATGATGCAACATTTGTTCTTTCAATCAACCCCCCCCCCCCCCCCCCCCCCACCCCGCTCAAAGGTGTCCTGCTTTTTCCAAATTACATCTCAGTGTTAAAGTATTATCAAAAGCACAGCCATTGGTGAAAAAAAAAAATTCAGCTAAATACATAATGTTGAAATCGTTTTTGTGAAACTATTTTCCCAATTCTTTCACATAATAAAAAACCCAAGGAGCATTATATAATGTGTTATTACACTTGTTGGATCAACCATAATACAGTCCTGCACTGTTATCTTGCAAAACAAGCAGGCTGTGAAGCCGGAGTGCTCTAAGTGTAACTTTTGCTTTCCCTCATGCAACATTTATGAGCTTTGCTTGTTTTTATAACATATGGCACTCAACTGGAGCTCCTCTTCCCATATGCCACGACACTCGAGTGAACAGCCAGTTAACATAGCTGGGGTCTTGTAGGTTATAGCATCCAACTTACTGACCCATCAACAGAGCAGGGATAAACAAACACAACCTGAATTATTACATAAGCGTGCCGTTAAATAAAAAATGAAATTAAAAAATAAGGTTCAAGACAGATTTGCTTCATTTTATAACATTTTACATTCAATTAAAAAGTAATTTGTTTACATTTAAATGCACATAACTTACATTTCTGTGCCAAAATAACAAGCTTTCAATTGCAAGGACCAGAATCATTTGGCATAATTGTTGGTTGTTAGCTTTAATGCTCTTCTTTGAATCATAAATGAAAGAAAGACTTCTTCACAGGGATACCAGTGTTTTTATTTTTCATGTGGAAAAATCTGAGAAATGTTTTCATTTTTCTGTTTTCCTTGACTTACGCAGAATGTAACCCTGAATTTCTTTCTAAGCCGAACACATTGAAAAAACAAGTTTACAAAACCCTTGACCAGTGGATATTCAGCGCTTTAAAATCTACACAACCATACTGTAAATAGTGCTGTTTGTACAGAGAAGCAGCTTTCAGTATGTCTGTCTTTTGAAAATTAACATAATTATGTACGTGGTGAACTAAGGCACTCATAAATTAAAAAGTGCTCTTTTTCCAAAATGAGTGGTGATGTGCCTCTACTAATCAGTGCTAAAATGTGTTTTAATCTGACATAAATGGCTTTTCTCTGCATGTCACTATCTTGATTATGCTGTCCATACATCTATGGTGCTGAAACTTTTATTCAGATTATGTATTAGGAATTATGATTATGAATTAGGTTTTGCCTTCATGCAGTTTTCTCAATGTTTTTGAACCGGAATTCTGCTGTGAAACCATCTATTTGTTGGGAGCTGGAGAAGTTCCACCTTTCTCCAGCAGAGTCCGCCGTGGATCCTTCTGAGTGAGCCTCCTGCACAGCTGCAGCCCATCAGGATCATCAGAGGATCCACTATATAAGCTGTCTTCAGACCTTGCCTCAACGCCGCAGTGTTGATCCAGTTGGTCAGCGCCTAAGCCTAGATCCTCAGTGTAACTTTGTGACTTTGAATCCAGCCTGGATTCTAACCATTGTCTCTGTCTTCCAGGAAACCAGTGTCTCCTCTGTGAAGCTCAGGAAGAGCTAACCTGCCGAGCCGACCCTCTGAGCCAAACCTGAAGAATCATAGAGAACTTCCATGCAGCTCTGGACTAAGAGCTGGAAAACACAAAGCCAAGGTCTGTTCATTCTTAGACGTGAGATGCTGAAGCAGCAAGCGGACTCTGCTGAACTACTCCTCTCCAGATCCAACAGTGACTCTCCCAAAGCTAACCCCAAAGCTAACCTATGCCTCCGTTCAGCTGCCCCCTTGGTGGGGTCTCCTAGAGGTGGGGGGGAGATGGACTCTCCTGCCCTTTCTTCTGTTCCTTCCGAGTACCATGACCTAGCTCCTGTCTTCAGTGAGGTCAGTGCGACGTCCCTACCTCCACACAGACCATATGAGTGCGCCATTGAACTTTTACCTGGTGCACCACTACCTAGCAGCAGGTTATATAATATTTCCAAGCCTGAAAGAGAAACCATGGAAAAATACATTAATGAATCATTAGCTGCAGGAATAATCCGCCCATCTTCCTCTCCTTTGAGCGCCGGGTTCTTCTTCGTTGGAAAGAAAGATGGCTCCCTGAGACC
>NW_024038511.1:0-50472 GCF_016077235.1 Cyprinodon tularosa
AAGTGAATAACAATCTTACTATTTAACCTTATCCTTAGCCAGTAGTTTCAGGTGGGGATTTGATGTCGCCCGTTCTGGCCCCCGGCAAAACATGTGACTATGGTCCCTGGTGTCTCTAATGCCACGTTTCTGACTATGGAGCTGCCAATCACCAGAGTGGGCTTCTCAGTGGGTGTGTCACTGAGTGGGGAAAACCGGTTAGAAACGTGAACGGGTTGGTGGTGACCAGTGGGCAGAGATCCATGACTACGCTTTCTGCGTACAGTTACCCAATCGCCTGGCTGCTCAGGCACTTTTGGAGGACAGCTACGTGGGGGCCTACTTTAACTCCTGGATGTTCAACAGCCTGAAGCCCGGATTCTAACTCTGACACCCTCGCCTCCAAAGCTACAAAAATACTACACTTATTACACATCCCATTATCACTAAAGGAGGCAGAGGAATAACTGAACATCTGACACAGAGAGCAGAGAGAGGAGAGGAAGAAGGAAGAGTTGGAAAAGAGTCAAGGGAGGGAGAGAGAGAAGCCATAGCAATGCTAAGCTAGCGCTAGCCTAGGCTAGCTACTTCTTGCTATCAGAAATAAAACCGTGTGAAACTGACAAGTGCTCAGTAGAAAAGTGCAGCAGAAGGTGCTATGTTTTAAAGTAGTCAGTTAGAGTTACTTAGATACAGAGATATCACAGAGAAAATAACTTCAGATGGAGATCCTCTGAACAGCTGCACACTCAGTTAATCCAAACAGGTCTCTAATAGGGTGATTGAATGATTCTATAGGGTATCTGGTCCTTCAGGTATCTAATAGGGTGATAGAATGATTCTATAGGGTATCTGGTCCTTCAGGTCTCTAATAGGGTGATTGAATGATTCTATAGGGTATCTGGTCCTTCAGGTATCTAATAGGGTCATAGAATGATTCTGTAGGGTATCTGGTCCTTCAGTTCTCTAATAGGGTGATAGAATGATTCTATCGGTTATCTGGTCCTTCAGGTCTCTAATAGGGTGATAGAATGATTCTATAGGGTATCTGGTCCTTTAGGTCTCTAATAGGGTGATAGAATGATTCTATAGGGTATCTGGTCCTTCAGGTATCTAATAGGGTGATAGAATGATTCTATCGGTTATCTGGTCCTTCAGGTCTCTAATAGGGTGATAGAATGATTCTATAGGGTATCTGGTCCTTCAGGTCTCTAATAGGGTGATAGAATGATTCTATAGGGTATCTGGTCCTTCAGGTATCTAATAGGGTGATAGAATGATTCTATCGGTTATCTGGTCCTTCAGGTCTCTAATAGGGTGATAGAATGATTCTATAGGGTATCTGGTCCTTTAGGTCTCTAATAGGGTGATAGAATGATTCTATAGGGTATCTGGTCCTTCAGGTCTCTAATAGGGTGATAGAATGATTCTATAGGGTATCTGGTCCTTCAGGTCTCTAATAGGGTGATAGAATGATTCTATAGGGTATCTGGTCCTTCAGGTCTCTAATAGGGTGATAGAATGATTCTATAGGGTATCTGGTCCTTCAGGTCTCTAATAGGGTGATAGAATGATTCTATAGGGTATCTGGTCCTTCAGGTCTCTAATAGGGTGATAGAATGATTCTATAGGGTATCTGGTCCTTCAGGTCTCTAATATGGTCATAGAATGATTCTGTAGGGTATCTGGTCCTTCAGTTCTCTAATAGGGTGATAGAATGATTCTATCGGTTATCTGGTCCTTCAGGCCTCTAATAGGGTGATAGAATGATTCTATAGGGTATCTGGTCCTTCAGGTATCTAATAGGGTGATAGAATGATTCTATAGGGTATCTGGTCCTTCAGGTCTCTAATAGGGTGATAGAATGATTCTATCGGTTATCTGGTCCTTCAGGCCTCTAATAGGGTGATAGAATGATTCTATAGGGTATCTGGTCCTTCAGGTATCTAATAGGGTGATAGAATGATTCTATAGGGTATCTGGTCCTTCAGGTATCTAATAGGGTGATAGAATGATTCTATCGGTTATCTGGTCCTTCAGGCCTCTAATAGGGTGATAGAATGATTCTATAGGGTATCTGGTCCTTCAGGTATCTAATAGGGTGATAGAATGAATCTATAGGGTATCTGGTCCTTCAGGTCTCTAATAGGGTGATAGAATGATTCTATAGGGTATCTGGTCCTTCAGGTCTCTAATAGGGTGATAGAATGATTCTATAGGGTATCTGGTCCTTCAGGTCTCTAATAGGGTGATAGAACGATTCTATAGGGTATCTGGTCCTTCAGGTCTCTAATAGGGTGATAGAATGATTCTATAGGGTATCTGGTCCTTCAGGTCTCTAATAGGGTGATAGAATGATTCTATAGGGTATCTGGTCCTTCAGGTCTCTAATAGGGTGATAGAATGATTCTATAGGGTATCTGGTCCTTCAGGTCTCTAATAGGGTGATAGAATGATTCTATAGGGTATCTGGTCCTTCAGGCCTCTAATAGGGTGATAGAATGATTCTATAGGGTATCTGGTCCTTCAGGTCTCTAATAGGGTGATAGAACGATTCTATAGGGTATCTGGTCCTTCAGGTCTCTAATAGGGTGATAGAATGATTCTATAGGGTATCTGGTCCTTCAGGTCTCTAATAGGGTGATAGAATGATTCTATAGGGTATCTGGTCCTTCAGGTCTCTAATAGGGTGATAGAATGATTCTATAGGGTATCTGGTCCTTCAGGTCTCTAATAGGGTGATAGAATGATTCTATAGGGTATCTGGTCCTTCAGGCCTCTAATAGGGTGATAGAATGATTCTATAGGGTATCTGGTCCTTCAGGTCTCTAATAGGGTGTGTAACATTGGTTGGTCTTAGAATGGCATATTAGCTGTTCTATGAGCCCTAATGCAGTCTGGTTAAAAGCCCTAGAATGAAACCACAGCTTTTCTTCCTTTTATGGTTTGATCATGAATATTTAGATGAGCTGTGCTCTGATTGGTTGGTTTATAACGAGCCAAGCTGCTGAGCAAAGACGCATCATAGCAACAAGCACTCACTCGCTGAAACATCGTTGATATGGTAGGGGGACCAAACGTCCTCTTTTTCCCGGACTACTTTTCAGACCTAAAAAAATGTTTGGGGGGAATTTCAAAACCGTCTGGAATTTTGGTCGACTACAGTGCAGCAGAACCGAGCCGTCAGCTCCGGAGCTGGTGCGGGAACTCCGGCCATCGGGGCAGCGGGGTATGGAGCCACCGAAGCCAACCCGGTGACGGTATCCTGGACACTGGCGGCCCCGTGCTTCCCCTCCGTCCCCAGCCCCGACCGGCCCCGGAATTTAAGGCTCGGTTCTGCTGCACTGTAGTCGACCAAAATCCCAGACGGTTTTGAAACGATTCTGTGCTTCGTTTGGATTCGCTCGTTTTCTGGTGAAATTTTAAAATAGTGAGGTTTGCAGAGAAAGGAGGTGTTGATGGGGTTAGAACTTCTCTGTACGTCTATTTCACCCTCTGAACTATCGTTATTGATCCAGAGCAATGGAAACTCAGTTTTGCATTCTGTGACCCCTTTAAATCTGAAACATGGCGGTTAGTCTGAGGATATCAGAAGCTCTGCTGCCTCAATCCGTCTGTCATAAGTTTAACTGAAGCAAATGGAAAAAGTCTTCCTGCTTTAGTAGTTTTCTTTCTATGTTTATCTGGTTTTAGGTCTTTTAAAGTTGATTTTCTTTAAGCTTTTACAAAAGTGCAGAAACTCCCGGTTTCTTTAAGCCGAGTTTAAAATGTTTTTTCTGTCGAACGTGTTAGCGAAACATTTTTTAAGTGTTTAGCACAACTTTCCTTTTTTAATCAATCATTTGACTTTGATTTATATAATATCCTGTTTTATATGAATAACTTTTATTCTCTTTTGTTTCCTTGTTTTTCACATGCTTTAAACCGTCTTGTTGCTCAAATGCTGTAGAAATAAATAAACTTTGTCATTTTCTACGTCCATCCGTGTGGCTGAAGGAGTTATGGTAAATGTCCTGTACTTATATAGCGCCTTTATTCAAGTCAGGAGACTTGACCAAAGCGCTTTACACTACATTCATTCACCCATTCACGCACACACTGATGGTGGCAAGCTACATCGTAGCCACAGCTGCCCTGGGGCTCACTGACAGAAGCGGGGCTGCCGTACACTGGCGCCACCCTCTGACCACCATCAGTAGGCAATGCAGGTGAAGTGTCTTGCCCAAGGACCCAACGACACTGAAAGTCAGAGCCGGGGCTTGAACCGTAAACCCATCGGTTTCAGGGCAAACTCCTACATCCAACGCCACTGTCGCCGAGTTCTGGTGTTTGAGCCTCAGGCAGACTCGCTGTCGGGACATCGGCAGCCTTTCTACGTCTCTTTGCGGTAAAGTCTTAACGCATCCTCATTCTGAGAAACATTTGCGACCTGAAGGAAAGAAACTGCATCATTAATGAGCCCCGATCAGTTTGTCTTCATAGAAACTGGTAATGTCTGAGTGAAATTATCTAAATGATTTCTCCAAGTGGCTCGTAAATTAAAACCTGAACTCTTTGCTTACCACCCCCCCCCCCACCCCCCCCACTCACACATGTTCAAACACGAGGGGAAAAACTCCCATCCCAGCATTTGGATTTGCAATTCATGAGCAGCGTCTCGTTAGACGCTAAGTTCTACCATCGGCCTCTGAAGCACGCGGCTGGAGCAGTTATTAATATTTCATAGTCTCCCATTGAGGAGCTAAAAACCAAGATGCCTCCTCCTCCTCCTCCTCCTCCTCCTCCTCTCTGTCACACAGACTCAGCTCAGACTGACTTAATTGGGTGGTCTTTGTTCTGGGAAATGTGCGCTTACCTTCCTTACCTTCTTTACCTTCCCCACTCTCCATCTGGAGTCAGAAAAGGAGAGAGGGAGCTGAAGGAGGACGGAGGGAGGAGAACCAGATGGACCTCCAGTGACTTGAAGAGGACCATCCAGGACTAGGAGGTTCTCAGGGGGGGGTCTGTCAACATGAAAGACACTTCTGCCCTGAAACAAACGCAGGCAAGAACACCTGAATAAAGGTGTGTGTGTGTGTGTGTGTGTGTGTGTGTGTGTGTGGTCATGTTTTACCTACAATATGAGGGCAGAGTTGGTCAGATTAGATTCAACTGCTGCCAGATTTATAAAGCTCTCCTCTCTGAGCTTAGCTTTAGGTTAAGGTTTGGGTCTGAGTTAAGGTCTGGGTCTGGGTTAAGGTCTGGGTCTGAGTTAAGGTCTGGGTTAAGGTCTGGGTCTGAGTTAAGGTCTGGGTTAAGGTTTGGGTCTGAGTTAAGGTCTGGGTCTGGGTTAAGGTCTGGGTCTGAGTTAAGGTCTGGGTTAAGGTCTGGGTCTGAGTTAAGGTCTGGGTCTGAGTTAAGGTCTGGATCTGAGTTAAGGTCTGGGTCTGGGTTAAGGTCTGGGTTAAGGTCTGGGTCTGAGTTAAGGTCTGGGTTAAGGTCTGGGTTAAGGTCTGGGTCTGAGTTAAGGTCTGGTTCTGAGTTAAGGTCTGGGTCTGGGTTAATGTCTGGGTCTGAGTTAAGGTCTGGGTTAAGGTCTGGGTTAAGGTCTGGGTCTGGGTTAAGGTCTGGGTCTGAGTTAAGGTCTGGGTTAAGGTCTGGGTCTGGGTTAAGGTCTGGATCTGGGTTAAGGTCTGAGTTAAGGTCTGGGTCTGAGTTAAGGTCTGGGTCTGGGTTAAGGTCTGGGTTAAGGTCTGGGTCTGAGTTAAGGTCTAGGACTGAGTTAAGGTCTGGGTTAAGGTCTGGGTCTGAGTTAAGGTCTGGGTTAAGGTCTGGGTTAAGGTCTGGGTCTGAGTTAAGGTCTGGGTCCGAGTTAAGGTCTGGGTCTGAGTTAAGGTCTGGGTCTGAGTTAAGGTCTGGGTTAAGGTCTGAGTCTGAGTTAAGGTCTGGGTTAAGGTCTGGGTCTGAGTTAAGGTCTGGGTCTGAGTTAAGGTCTGGGTTAAGGTCTGGGTCTGAGTTAAGGTCTGGGTCCGAGTTAAGGTCTGGGTCCGAGTTAAGGTCTGGGTCTGGGTTAAGGTCTGGGTCTGGGTTAAGGTCTGGGTCTAAGGCTCATTTACATGTTAGACTAAGGACCAGTTCTCTGTCCTCTTGCCAGGTTTGACCTCCTCCTCTGCCTCCTGCCTGACCTCCTCTGCCTCATACTTGACCTCCGCTGCCTCCTACTTGACCTCCTCTGCCTCCTACTTGACCTCCTCTGCCTCCTGCCTTACCTCCTCTGCCTCCTGCCTTACCTCCTCTGCCTCTTGCCTGACCTCCTCTCCCTCGTACCTGACCTCCTCTGCCTCCTGCCTGACCTCCTCTCCCTCGTACCTGACCTCCTCTGCCTCCTACTTGACCTCCTCTGCCTCCTGCCTTACCTCCTCTGCCTTCTGCCTGACCTCCTCTCCCTCGTACCTGACCTCCTCTGCCTCCTGCCTGACCTCCTATCCCTCGTACCTGACCTCCTCTCCCTCGTACCTGACCTCCTCTGCCTCCTGCCTGACCTCCTCTCCCTCGTACCTGACCTCCTCTGCCTCCTACTTGACCTCCTCTGCCTCCTGCCTGACCTCCTCTGCCTCCAGCCTGACCTCCTCTCCCTCGTACCTGACCTCCTCTGCCTCCTCCTTGACCTCCTCTACCTCCTGCCTGACCTCCTCTCCATCGTACCTGACCTCCTCTGCCTCCTCCTTGACCTCCTCTCCCTCCTGCTGGACCTCCTCTCCCTCGTACCTGACCTCCTGTGCCTCCTACTTGACCTCCTCTGCCTCCTGCCTGACCTCCTCTGCCTCCTGCCTGACCTCCTCTGCCTCCTGCCTGACCTCCTTTCCCTCCTCCTCTGCCTCCTCCCTGACCTCCTCTGCCCCCTGCCTGACCTCCTCTGCCTCCTGCCTTACCTCCTTTCCCTTGTACCTGACCTCCTCTGCCTCCTGCCTGCCCTCCTCTCCCTTGTACCTGACCTCCTCTGCCTCCTGCCTGACCTCCTCTCCCTTGTACCTGACCTCCTCTGCCTCCTGCCTTACCTCCTCTGCCTCCTGCCTGACCTCCTCTAGCTCGTACCTGACCTCCTATGCCTCCTGCCTGACCTCCTCTCCCTCGTACCTGACCTCCTTTCCCTTGTACCTGACCTCCTCTGCCTCCTGCCTTACCTCCTCTCCCTCGTACCTGACCTCCTCTGCCTCCTGCCTGACCTCCTCTGCCTCCTCCTTGACCTCCTCTGCCTCCTGCCTGACCTCCTCTCCCTTGTACCTGACCTCCTCTGCCTCCTGCCGTACCTTCTCTCCCTCGTACCTGACCTCCTCTGCCTCCTACCTGACCTCCTCTGCCTCCTGCCTGACCTCCTCTCCCTCGTACCTGACCTCCCCTGCCTACTGCCTGACCTCCTCTGCCTCCTGCCTTACCTCCTCTCCCTTGTACCTCACCTCCTCTGCCTCCTCCCTGACCTCCTCTGCCTCCTTCCTGACCTCCCAGTTGGTTTAATCTCTGCTCGTTCCGCGGTGATGTACCTGACCTCCTCTGCCTCCTGCATGCCCTCCTCTCCCTTGTACCTGACCTCCTCTGCCTCCTGCCTTACCTCCTCTCCCTCGTACCTGACCTCCTCTGCCTCCTACTTGACCTCCTCTCCCTCGTACCTGACCTCCTCTCCCTCGTACCTGACCTCCTCTGCCTCCTGCCTGACCTCCGCTCCCTCGTACCTGACCTCCTCTGCCTCCTGCCTGACATCCTCTCCCTTGTACCTGACCTCCTCTGCCTCCTGCCTTACCTCCTCTCCCTCGTACCTGACCTCCTCTGCCTCATGCCTGACCTCCTCTGCCTCCTCCTTGACCTCCTCTGCCTCCTGCCTGCCCTCCTCTCCCTCGTACCTGACCTCCTCTGCCTCCTGCATGACCTCCTCTCCCTCATACCTGACCTACTTTGCCTCCTGCCTGACCTCCTCTCCCTCGTACCTGACCTCTTCTGCCTCCTGCCTGACCTCCTCTGCCTTACCTCCTCTCCCTTGTACCTGACCTCCTCTGCCTCCTGCCTGACCTCCTCTCCCTCGTACCTGACCTCCTCTGCCTCCTGCCTGACCTCCTCTCCCACGTACCGGCCCTTCTCTGCCTCCTGCCTGACCTCCTCTGCCTCCTGCCTGACCTCCTCTCCATCGTACTTGACCTCCTCTGCCTCCTGTCTGACCTCCTCTGCCTCCTGCCTTACCTCCTCTCCCTCCTACCTGACCTCTTCTGCCTCCTGCCTGACCTCCTCTGCCTCCTGCCTTACCTCCTCTCCCTTGTACCTGACCTCCTCTGCCTCCTGCCTGACCTCCTCTCCCTTGTACCTGACCTCCTCTGCCTCCTGCCTTACCTCCTCTCCCTTGTACCTGACCTCCTCTGCCTCCTCCCTGACCTCCTCTGCCTCCTTCCTGACCTCCCAGTTGGTTTAATCTCTGCTCGTTCCTCGGTGATGCTCTCTCTGTTCATTGTTGCCGGCTCCAGGATGAACGGCCTTGCAGGTCACATGGGTGGTCAAAGCTGGAAGCAGGTGGTCTGTTGGTGGTCATAGATTTCTGGAATAGTAAAGGTGGCGGTTGGTTTTGTTGTATTGGTGTTTTTCAGTGTTTGGACCCATTTGTTCAGCAGATTTTTTCTGGTTAGCACGGGAAGCCTGCTGCATTCGGACAGATGTAGAAGAAAGACGGGGGACAAGGTCCGCCCATCGGCTACGTCTCTGCATTGCTGTGAGGGTCCAAGAAGTCTGCTACCATAAAGGCATCGTTCCAAGTCCGTTCCTTTCAGCATCTTCACCACCATAAAGCCCTGTAGCCTGTCCCTTCCCCTTCATTCTGGTCCTTACTTCTCCTCCCTGTCCACCCACTGTTAAAAAAGTAAATGGCAATTGTTGTTCTAACACACAATTGTATTGTAATCCGACTCAGAAATATAAATTTGACATCTAACAAATAAATACACGTTTGCCCAACTCAAATTCTCAGAAGTTGGTTTAACAAGGAGTTTTAAATCGCCTATACAAGATTTTTTGAGTTCCCTCAACTGTAAACTCATGGGCATGCGCACTGCTTATGTTCATGGACACGCCCACTACGGTACGGGGTTTCCTATCCCTTTCTTCAAGGGCACAGCCTTTTTCCCTCGTGTTTGAGAAGATTGGCGGACATTGTGATTTTATGCATCTGGAGAACCACGGAGGAACGACCCTGGGACCTTACCAGTTTTCCCGGTGAGTGCTGCAAAGTACAGACAGTTAGCGGTTAGCTCCGTGAGTTAGCATTCCCTTGTGGTGTATTGCCACCGAGTTGAAGCATGAGTTCAGATGTTTTTCACGTTCTGATGAAAGGAAAAGCAGCGCACGTGCACGTGTATAATGCGCGTGTGCGCGTGCGTGTTTATGCCGCGCATGTGCGGGTGAGTGTTTATGCATAGAGAAAAGAGTGTGCCTGTTATTTTCATTGTACAAATGAAAAGAGACATTAAGTTGAGTGTAATAACTTATTAAATTTCTAAATTGTTTTATGTAGTGCAGTGTTGTTGCACTCAGGCACAGAATATTACAAGACTACATTATTTTACTTTCTTAATCCGATGTGGGTATTTACTGTTATTTACATTATTTACATGTGGATTTTTTGCTTTCATGATTTTATTTGCTTTACAAGAAAAACAGTGACATTAACATTTTGTATGTTAACCCTGTAATGCAGCAGTTAATTCGTAATGAGTTAGAAAAGTTACATTACACACTGAAATTTATCATACTTGGAGAGATATAAACTGTACAGTTAAGAACAAGAAGTGAATGGATTTAACTAAGCCCTGTTGTGCTATGCAGGCTGGGTTTTTTGGATACCCTGGATTCTGGATTCTCTCCTTAAATGGAGATGGCGAGCCAACCGTGTGAACATCTGGATTTGGACTGAAGAGAAGGATTTGGACTGAAGAGGACTTTCTTTTTTTGCATTCATCGTCCTGTCGGAGTGGTAGGACTAAAAAGAAAAACTCAGAGATAAAAAGGGAAAACCTTTTTCTTTTTCCGTTGGGAAACAAGACATTTTATTTCATTTTATTTTTTTTAAAAGGGTGCACCCAATTTAAAGAGACTACAATTGAAAAAAACAAACTGAAGGCCGTCCAAATTTGTAAAACTGTTATTTTTTCATATATGTTAATACACTTACTTCACAAAAAATTACCTGTGTGTTTTCCTCTTACTAAAATGGTGTCTTACTGTTTTTTCCCTCATCATCACTCTTACGAATCTAGAACATTCTGGTCCAGTGTCATGTTACTTTGATCTGTGCAGTTAAGATTATGTTGTTGAACATGGTTTTATACTGTATCTATGCAATGTTTGGCTTGAAGCAATAAAAATGTTGTATTAACATAATTTTTTGTGTGTTGAATGATTGGTAGTGAAGACGATTGGTAGGACTAAAAAAACTGAGTTGATAGAACTCAACTTGCAGATAACACTACAAAATCTGAGTTTGTAGAACTCAAAATCTATATGTCAAACTCATAAAACAAAGTTGATAGAACTCAGAACTTAAAGGTGAAACTCAAAAACCTAAGTTGGTAGAACTCAAAATTTCTATGTAACACTCCAAAAACCTAAGTTGGCAGAACTCAAAAATCTTTGTAAACTCAACCACAGTGAATTTAAGTAAGGAAAACTCAAAAAACCAAATGCATCACGTTGCCTAGAAAATGTAAGTTCTGTCAACCTCTATTTTTTTTTCAGTGCCATGATCAAGTTTCCTAGGTGAAGATAGTTGTAGTGATGCAGGGTTGCTGCCATGGCAACAATAGCCCTCCCTCTCCCTTAGGTCTCCTTAGCAACTAGTTGCTTGTCATTGTAGTAATGAGCCGTCCCAACGTGCTGCACTCTGGAAGCAGGAGACGCTGCCTGCAGTCAGATTGGTGATGTCATCATATAACTTTTACTCTGTTTAGTTCCAGAATATTTCCTTCCCTCAGGGTTTGTCATTGTTATTAAAGTTATGAATATGTGTTGATCCTTTATCCCAGTGATCCTTTATCCCAGGGATCCTTTATCCCAGGGATCCTTTATCCCAGGGATCCTTTATCCCAGTGATCCTTTACCCCAGATCCTTTATCCCAGTGATCCTTTGTCCCAGTGATCCTTTATCCCAGGGATCCTTTATCCCAGTGATCCTTTATCCCAGTGATCCTTTACCCCAGATCCTTTATCCCAGATCCTTTATCCCAGTGATCCTTTATCCCAGATCCTTTATCCCAGATCCTTTATCCCAGTGATCCTTTATCCCAGGGATCCTTTATCCCAGGGATCCTTTATCCCAGGGATCCTTTATCCCAGATCCTTTATCCCAGATCCTTTATCCCAGTGATCCTTTATCCCAGTGATCCTTTATCCCAGATCCTTTACCCCAGGGATCCTTTATCCCAGGGATCCTTTACCCCAGGGATCCTTTACCCCAGTGATCCTTTATCCCAGTGATCCTTTATCCCAGTGATCCTTTATCCCAGTGATCCTTTGTCCCAGTGATCCTTTATCCCAGTGATCCTTTATCTCAGTGATCCTTTATCCCAGTGATCCTTTGTCCCAGTGATCCTTTATCCCAGTGATCCTTTATCCCAGTGATCCTTTATCCCAGGGATCCTGTATCCCAGTTATCCTTTGTCCCAGTGATCCTTTATCCCAGTGATCCTTTATCCCAGTGATCCTTTATCCCAGTGATCCTTTGTCCCAGGGATCCTTTACCCCAGGGATCCTTTATCCCAGGGATCCTTTACCCCAGGGATCCTTTACCCCAGTGATCCTTTATCCCAGTGATCCTTTATCTCAGTGATCCTTTATCCCAGTGATCCTTTGTCCCAGTGATCCTTTATCCCAGTGATCCTTTATCCCAGTGATCCTTTATCCCAGGGATCCTGTATCCCAGGGATCCTTTACCCCAGGGATCCTTTATCCCAGTGATCCTTTATCCCAGGGATCCTTTATCCCAGGGATCCTTTATCCCAGTGATCCTTTATCCCAGGGATCCTTTATCCCAGTGATCCTTTATCCCAGGGATCCTTTATCCCAGTGATCCTTTATCCCAGGGATCCTTTACACCAGGGATCCTTTATCCCAGGGATCCTTTACCCCAGGAATCCTTTATCCCAGTGATCCTTTATCCCAGTGATCCTTTATCCCAGTGATCCTTTATCTCAGTGATCCTTTATCCCAGTGATCCTTTATCCCAGTGATCCATTATCTCAGTGATCCTCTATCCCAGGGATCCTGTATCCCAGGGATCCTTTATCCCAGGGATCCTTTACCCCAGGGATCCTTTATCCCAGTGATCCTTTATCCCAGTGATCCTTTATCCCAGTGATCCTGTATCCCAGGGATCCTGTATCCCAGGGATCCTTTATCCCAGGGATCCTTTATCCCAGGGATCCTTTATCCCAGTGATCCTTTATCCCAGTGATCCTTTATCCCAGTGATCCTTTATCCCAGTGATCCTTTATCTCAGTGATCCTTTATCCCAGGGATCCTTTATCTCAGTGATCCTTTATCTCAGTGATCCTTTATCCCAGGGATCCTTTACCCCAGGGATCCTTTATCCCAGTGATCCTTTACCCCAGGGATCCTTTATCCCAGTGATCCTTTATCCCAGGGATCCTTTACCCCAGGGATCCTTTATCCCAGTGATCCTCTATCCCAGGGATCCTTTACCCCAGGGATCCTTTATCCCAGGGATCCTTTATCCCAGGGATCCTTTACCCCAGGGATCCTCTATCCCAGTGATCCTTTATCCCAGGGATCCTTTACCCCAGGGATCCTTTATCCCAGTGATCCTTTATCCCAGTGATCCTTTATCTCAGTGATCCTTTATCTCAGTGATCCTTTATCCCAGTGATCCTTTATCCCAGTGATCCTGTAGGTTAGGCCACCGGCGTCCAGACTACCGGTCACCCCACCAACTTTTGTGATGAAAGTTTGTGGGGACACTCTGGTGGAGGCTCATGGACCTGCAGTTATACTTTCATTCAGCAAATTTTCCAAAAATGAGCTCAAACATCTATTTATTAAATGCTTTCCTATTGTTGAGAACACAAGAGAACCAAAATACACTTTTTTTTATATTTAAAGATGTTAGGGCCCAAAAACATAAATGCATGAAAAACATAATTAATAAAAGCCGATTCTGATGCTAAAATTGATAAATCAACCCCTAGAAGTAGAATTTCAATTCCATCCAGAAAAAAATGGATATGCTGCATTTTAAATATAGCATTGCCCATTTTTTTTTTTGTAAACTTTCTGTTAAACTTGGAGATATATTTTATTGCATATCCCAGTAAATGTTTCCCTTTTAAATCTGCAGCTCTCCCTGCTTCTCTCTGTTTAAACAGATTAATGAACCTCTTTACTAATAAAATGATGCCAGAAACAACATTTCTAGATGTGTAGCTCTGCAGTCTGATTCTGTCTGTCCAATAAGAAAACATTTTAACCTGGAACTGGGAGTCATGGTCCTCTGAGAAGGAAAACTTTTTTAACTAGTAAAGAACAAACTGTTTTCTCAGCTTCCTGCATTATAACACTAAGTTGTTTAAACTTACAATCTGTTGCCATTTTTAGCTGAAAAAGCTCCGTATGTCTAACCAACAGATTTTTCTCTGGTCATTTTAACCAAACCGTCTCCTAACTTTTAATAAGCATCTATGGAAGCAGCTGCTGGTTAATATTCACTGAGTGCTGCTGTGTTTCTCTCCTCCTCCACGTAGCGACTCTCTATGCAGTGAAATGCGACCAATCAGATGTCTCAGAGCTACAGATTTGATGATGTCACACAGAGAGGCGGGACACAGGAGCAGCGGAAGAGAAGAAAAAACGGACAGAAAATGCTCTGAGTGCAGATAGCTGTAGCTGACCTCTGTTACCCCCGCTGCCCCCGCTGCCCCCGTCCTCCGGGGTTCCAGCCCTCGGAGCTCACGGCTCGGTTCTGCTGCACTGTAGGTGTATAGAGGCCCATTTCCAGCAACTATCACTCCAGTGTTCTAATGGTACAATGTGTTTGCTCATTGGCTCAGAAGGCTAATTGATGATTAGGAAACCCTTGTGCAATCATGTTCACACATCTGAAAAAAGTTTAGCTCGTTACAGAAGCTACAAAATGGACCTTCCTTTGAGCAGATTGAGTTTTTATGCTAAAGAAATGAAGGCTATTCCATGCAAGAAATTGCTAAGAAATTGAAGATTTCCTACAGCGGTGTGTACTACTCCCTTCAGAGGACAGCACAAACAGGCTACTGCGGGTTCTATTTAATGAAGATGCCAGTTGGGGACCTGTGAGGCGTCTGTTTCTCAAACTAGACTCTAATGTACTTATCTTCTTGCTCAGTTGTGCAACGCGGCCTCCCACTTCTTTTTCTACTCTGGTTAGAGCCTGTTTGTGCTGTCCTCTGAAGGGAGTAGTACACAAATCTTCAATTTCTAAGCAATTTCTCGCATGGAATAGCCTTCATTTCTGAGAACAAGAATAGACTGTCGAGTTTCAGATGAAAGTTATCTTTTTCTGGCCATTTTAGCGTTTAATTGACCCCACAAACGTGATGCTCAAGAAACTCAATCTTATATATATAAATAAATATATATATATATATATATATATATATATATATATTGGTGTGAAGGATTACTGAAAAGTCAAGGAGTCAATTAAATTAGCTGGTTTTCCTCAGAAAACTGGTTGGCCTGAGATAATATAAATGGAGCTATAGAAATAAACTGCATAGAGTTGAAAGTTCCGTCATTGTTATCCTTCAAACGATATCCAAGTTGGGGAGGGAGGATTGTTGGATCCTAACACTGCAGCTAGCAGCCATAGCCAGAGATATCTTAGCCTCCTCATGATGATGACGATGATGATGATGATGATGATGATGCCTACTTCCATCTAATCCAGTGGTTCCCAAAGATTTTCTTCTGGGCCCCCCTTTGGATTACAATAACATTTCCACGCCCCCCCCCCCCCCCCACAACCCCAAAAAAAAAAAAAAAAAAAGAATAAACTGGGCCCACACGTCGTTCAACCAGATATAATAAATCTATACACATATTTTGTTTTCAAACTCCACTGAAGTTTATTTCACACTTCAGGTTGCAACAAAACAAACTACACCATCTTTACAGTGGAACACTTTTGTGTAACTGTATTTTTTTCATAGTTCTATAATGTAGATTAGAAGAGGATTCTTTGTTGTCTGTGTTATTTTAAACATATTTCTTTTTTTTTTATTTGTAACAATATTTAACTTTGCTATAATCTATACATTAAAAAGCATCTGTGCAAAATGGAGTGAAAACATTTAACAGCTCCCTGAGAGTTTTTTCTTTGTACTTTAATCCTCCCATCTTTTCAGTGGCTGTAGTGAGCCTGCTTGTTGCTGCAGATCTTCTCAAATCTGGGTTGCAGCGTCACAACTGTCCATTATGCTCATTCAAGCAAGCGCTGTTTTTTTTGTCTTTTTTTTTTTTTTCATTCATCCATACCGCTTCCCGCGCCCCCCCTGCAATGGTATTGCGCCCCCCCTAGGGGGCGCGCCCCACACTTTGGGAACCACTGATCTAATCTATGATTGAATAAAAAGCAATGGTTATCACTATGGGAACGGTTACCTTTGAAAGGAACTTTATTCTAAAGTCTGGTCTTCCCTCAGGAGGAACTTCCTGTTTAGCATCAAGCTGCTTCCTGTCTGTCTCTGATTAACTGGGAGGCCATCTTCCTCCCGTCACTCAGATGTTGATTCTGTGAATCCTAAAATCATCTCCAGCAACAGATGTGACGCTAATTAGAACGATGTGTAACCTGGTCTATGGTCACTTTCTTCAAGTGATTTATTCTATAAAATCTGTTTCTATTCTAATCAGTCATTGAAAACATGAAGCAGTTGGAGGAGCTGAACTGTTTAGTGATCCAGATAGTTCCTCCTCATGCATGGCTTCATCTGCATGGTTCTCCAGTAGAAATGTAATCAGGCTCTCTGCAGGAGATCCAGGTGTTGTAGATGTTGATGCTGTAGAGGTTGTAAAAAGTAGAAGCAGGTCAGATTGAAGAGTTTGGCTGATGTCAGACAAAGTTCCTGTAAATAGAATAAAAAGCTGGCAGATGGTTTGGAGGCAGAGGAGGCGCTCCCTCTCTGTCCTGTTCTCCTGAGACCTGCAGGCAGCTGAGACCAGGCCTGTTTACCGGCCTCTCCTTTGGCTCCCAGAGGCGTCACCATGCTGCGCCTGCTGTGTGAACGCTCACCCCCTGGGAGGGGGGGTGCAGGCCTGTTTACTCCACTGTCTGCATTACTGACTGAATCACCTGGTCTCCATGTTGCAACAGGCTCTGCTGTCTGTGAATTACAGAAACTTTGTTAATTTTTCTACAGATGTTTCTATGACAGATAAAAACTGACCAATCATTTAAAGCCTGGATCGTTGCTATGACAACATCGCAGTGATGATGTCAGATAAAGGGGCTAAAAAGTCTCTGCTTCCACAGATACTCATCATAATCCACACATTTGGGGGATTATTTAAGGAGAAGTAAATCAGCTGCTGATTTCGCTAAAAGGCGACATTAAAAGTCTTCCTCACCTTTAAACTGCGTAAGATGAAGGTCAGACTCTGAGGCCTTGCTGCCCTGCAGGAACTATGACGTCATGTTCAGGAAGTGGCGTGTTGCCGGATAATCAGGCGAAGAATAAGATGTTCGGTTCTGATCCGCCTACATGAGAATTAAACTCTAAACGATGATGGAGGAAATTTGGAAAAAAAACATTTTATTACTTAATTTTATTTAAAGCAATCTTTATGCAAACAGGAACCGTAGTTATTCCCACAGAGGAACCTGTAAACAGCTGGATTTACATCCCAGAATGTTCCCAGCAAACCCAGTCAGCGTCTTTTAGTCCAAATGCTTCTCACATGTCCCGTTTCCTAGAAGATCAAACATGGACCAGGTCACGTCTCCTGTTCTTCATCCAGACTGTTCCTCCTCTTCCTCTGTCGTCCAGGTGCTCAGAGGATCACCTGCCTGGAAATCCTGAGTCTGTTCTCATGAAAATGAACCGTTTTGGTGTCTAATGGCATCCAGGCAGCAGATTAATATTATTAGCAGACTGGTTTAGATGGTAAAGCAGCTCAGATGGGTCTAAACTAGACTAACTAATCTGGTTACATCTACAGTCTGAGATGTTTTTGTTCTCCATTAGTCTCAGGCTTACTGGCATGTTGGGACGACAGACTCCTGTCTTCTTCTTCAGAGGGACCAGCAGCTCCCAGAGGGACGCGCTGGATTGAAAATAGACTCTACTAAGTTTGTTGGAAGGTCTTTGATATTGAAATGAGGTCATTTTCTCACTGGATTGTAGGAAATGTGGTAATGATCTTATTGGTGGAGCTTTAGGTAGTTCTGGTCCAGAGAACAACTGCAGAATCTGTGCAGGATGTTTCATAGAGAGCTGAGAATAGAACCATGATTTAGGATTACGCTGCTCCTCAGCAGACCCCAGCAACCATCAGCACCCGATGGCCTCCTCTGCTGGTAGAGGATGTTTCCCATGAGGACCGACGACAGTCTGTCCTCTTGGTCATCTCATATGCTTCGTCTCAGATCAGTTGGAACAAGATGAAGAACTAGACCAGATGTTTATATGCAGGACGGTTCATTAAAGCTCCAGACAGGCAGGAGGCACGTGGACAGAGGGACAGGCTGAGGGACAGGCTGAGGGACGGACAGAGGGACAGGCTGAGGGACGAACAGAGGGACGGACAGAGGGACGGACAGAGTGAGGGACGGACAGAGGGACAGGCTGAGGGATGGAGAGAGGGACGGACAGAGGGACAGGCTGAGGGACGGACAGAGGGACAGGCTGAGGGACGGACAGAGGGACAGGCTGAGGGACAGGCTGAGGGATGGACAGAGGGACGGACAGAGGGACAGGCTGAGGGACGGACAGAGGGACGGACAGAGGGACAGGCTGAGGGATGGAGAGGGGGACGGACAGAGGGACAGGCTGAGGGATGGAGAGAGGGACGGACAGAGGGACAGGCTGAGGGACGGACAGAGGGACAGGCTGAGGGACGGACAGAGGGACAGGCTGAGGGACAGGCTGAGGGATGGACAGAGGGACGGACAGAGGGACAGGCTGAGGGACGGACAGAGGGACGGACAGAGGGACGGACAGAGGGACAGGCTGAGGGACGGACAGAGGGACGGACAGAGGGACAGGCTGAGGGATAGACAGAGGGACGGACAGAGGGACGGACAGAGGGACGGGCTGAGGGATGGAGAGGGGGACGGACAGAGGGACGGGTTGTGGATGTTACTTAGAGGCTGGTTGTTTCCTCCAAAGGTTCCATCGTTATAAAGTTTTCCATGTTCAGGTTAAACCTTCACAATTAGAGCATTAAAGTGAGTATTGGTGCTTTTAGAGTGAAAATAACTGCAACCTCTGCCGTCCCCAAATACAGATCTATATGTTCCACCTCTACATTCGCTAACAGACCTTTCTATCAACATGTTCTATGTTTTGTCGGCAGATTTAGATGAGGAGCCAGTAGCAGTTTAAAGAGGAAGCAGACAGAGCTGAAACATTGCTTCTATATCAACCTTCTGGGTTTAGACATCAGGAAGCTCTATGCAGATCATCAGGACCGGCTGCAGCCCCCACCCCCCCACTCTTAAAAGCTCCTTTTTCTATTTTCATCTGCGCTCTCCTACTGCCGGCCCCGGGCTCTCCTGCTCTGGTCCCCTATGCCTGAAGGAGCGCCTGGCTCAGCGGCCGGCGGCTCCAGTTAGAGACGTGGTCTGTGGGAATTGAGCTGGCCCTCCATCCCGGGCCCCTCAGCTCTCTCCTTCTCAGGTTAACCCCAAACACTCCCTCACCTTCTTCTTCTCTCTACTCGTTCTTTCGCTCCCTGCGCTGCGTGTTTCCCCGCCCACAGCTCCACAGGGAGTCGGGGGAATGAAAGGCCTGCTGTCGCCTGCGGCGCACCTGTCCTCCCTCGGCTGCTGTAGTTCTCCTGCAGAGGGACCAGATGCAGGTGGACCGGTGCTGCCGGGACTATAAACGCTGATGTTCATCCTGCAGAGATCTGAGGCTGGTTCCATTTTCACTACAACCCCTCCTCTTCCTCATGTTTACAGTCAATAATCCAACATGGAGAGAGTCTTAATAGTGGCTCCCAGTAGTTTCCCACTCTGATACCCTGAAATAAAGTCCATCATCAGAGGTCAGAGGTCAGAGGTCCTGACCTGGGCCCTGCTGGGTCTATGTCTGGACGTTTCTATCTAACGCTGTGATCCCAGCTCTGACAGTCCGGGCTACACTGGCCTTTATCCAGATGTTTTGCTTTGTTTAGTCTCACACACACATGTTGTGTCACAATATCCTTGTGGGGACCTTCCATTGACTTCCATTCATTTCCCACTAATTTATATGGCCTAACCGTGACCCTTGCCCTAACCCTAACCATTACCGACACATACCTATCCCTAAACCTAACCTAAACTCAATTCACACCTTAGTCCTAAACCTAACCCCCACCCCAAGAAGAGAAACTTTCCTTATGGGGACCAGTTGTTGGTCCCCACAAGTACCGATGAGTCCCCAAAATGTAGCATATTCCTAGGAAATTGTCCCCACCAGGTATTAAAGACATGGCCACCCACACACACACACACGCCTACAGACATACTCATTCTGCTATATAGTAGTGAGGACCATGTGTTGACTCCCATTAACCTCCATTGATTTTCAGTCATTTTCAACCCTTTCTATGCTCTAACCCTAAACCAATGACACCTTAGCCCTAAACCTAACCATTAGCAAAATAGCATGTGAGGACCGGCAAAATGTCCTCAATTTGATGGTAAAATTGGAAAAATGGTCCTCCCTCTGATGGCTAGACAGGTCCACACACACACACCCACCGTCCTCAGCCCCATTAATCCAGCAGCCTTTTCTCCTTCTCCTCAAAGAGACGAGCACTCGCCGTGACATCAGTCACAGGAAGTGAATCTTTAACGTTGACTAATTTCCATTGATTGCCTCCAGACAGGCTTTGCAGACGTTCCCACACGGAGCCTGGATGCTCTCATTTAAGTCTCCCCGCCTGCAGAAAGCGCTTTACAATGAACGCAGTCAGTGCTTTTATCTTCTCCCCCACTCCTGCTTATTATCAAATGAATGTGCGGCATAGAAAGATACCCACTGACAGGGCCGCGCATAATGACTCCTGGCTGTGTGAAATGGATTAATAAATAATGGTTGAGCAAGCGGAAGAAAGCGGCTTTGCCTGAACTGCATCTCTGCCTACAACTCAGCGCGTTCTGCTGAGCCTCGTCTGACAAGCAGCCTGAAACTAAACTCCCATTTTCTGGATGCTTGGTGGGAAGAGAAGGAAAGCAGAGCAAAGCTCCTTCAGCCATGGAGCAGGAAGCGCCATGATGGGGCCTAGACGTTCCTTCATTGTTGTTCTAACAGACATGTCGAGGTTAGATTATGAACCATCTTGTTTATAGTGAAAGCTAATTGGCTGGAATCCACCAATCAGGGATCTGAGGCCAGGACTGGTCAGTGTGATGGACCTCCTGATTTTATTCGTTCATGTTTGAAACCAAAGTTACAGCGTGAGAGAGATAGAAAACAAACTGACTATAGAGTCAACACCTTAACTCTTCTTTATTTCCGGTAGTAAGGAGTAGCTAGCCTAGGCTGCTGCTTCGGTGTGTAAGTTTGCCAAAAAAATGTCGGACTCCGTAATTTTCTCTGGTCCCCTCCCTGATCTGACCAGTGATGACATGTTTAGCCGCATGTCGTCATTCAACCGCTGGTTGTCTAGGTGGTGTCCTGAAAACAACGTGGGCTACATTAATAATTGGCAATCCTTTTGGGGAAAGCCTGGTCTGATTCGGAGAGACGGCATCCATCCCACTTTGGATGGTGCAGCTCTTCTTTCTAGAAATCTGGCCACATTTATTAGTCCTCCAAAACCCTGACCACCCAGGGTGCAGACCAGGAAGCAGAGTTATAGTTTAACAGACCTCTCTGCAGCTTCTCTACTGTTACCCACTCTTTACTCCATCCAGACAGTGTCTTGCCCACGACCAAAATCTAATAAATTAGCAAAGATTCCCAAAGGAGTAAATCATGATAATCTAATTAAAATCAAAATAACTCCAATTGGGGAAAAAGTTAAAACAATTAAATGCGGTCTGTTTAACATAAGATCGCTTTCCTCTAAAAGTCTACTAGTTAATGACTTGATTTGTGATAATCACATTGACTTGTTTTGCCTTACAGAAACCTGGCTGCAGCAAGAGGATTATGTGAGCATAAATGAGGCAACTCCTTCAAGCTATTTAAATTTTCACATCCCCAGAAGTTCTGGGCGAGGAGGAGGAGTAGCAACAATCTTCCAGTCTGACTTACTGATTAAATGGTAAATGGTAAATGTCCTGTACTTATATAGCGCCTTTATTCAAGTTAGGAGACCTGACCAAAGCGCTTTACACTACATTCATTCACCCATTCACTCACACACTGATGGTGGCAAGCTACATTGTAGCCACAGCTGCCCTGGGGCTCACTGACAGAAGCGAGGCTGCCGTACACTGGCGCCACCGGGCCCTCTGACCACCATCAGTAGACAATGCAGGTGAAGTGTCTTGCCCAAGGACACAACGACAATGAAAGTCGGAGTCGGGGCTTGAACCGTCAACCCTTCGATTACAGGGCAAACTCCTACATCCAACGCCACTGTCGCCCTATTACTCTCAAAACAATTAATTCCTACAACTCTTTTGAACATTTAACCCTTAATTTCCCTGATCCAAATTTCAAGGCAAGAAAACCTCTTCTTTTTATAACTTTGTATCGTCCACCAGGTCCTTACTCTGAATTTTTAGATGAGTTTTCAGAGTTCCTTTCTGATTTGGTATTAAATACTGACAGGGTCATCATAGTGGGAGATTTTAACATCCATGCTGACATTGAAGGCGATAGCTTAAGAGCAGCCTTTAATGCTATCTTAGACACTATTGGCTTTGTTCAAAATGTGAATAGTCCCACGCATTCTCATCTTCATACTTTGGATCTTGTGCTGACATATGGCATAGAATGTGAAGAAATAACAGTATTTCCTCACAACCCTGTCCTCTCTGACCACTTTCTAATAACCTTCAGGATTACTTTAACAGAGTTCTCCTCCCCCAAAAGAAGGTTCCACTTTAGCAGATTATTATCAGATAGTGCAGATATAAATTTTAAAGAATCTGCTTCACTTTCTCTCTCCTCTGTGTCGCTGAGCAGTGCTGCAGAGTGCTAAAGCTTAGCTTATTCCCCTTCACAGGTTGATGATTTTGTTGATGGGGTTGCTAGTTCTCTGCGTACTGCCTTAGACAATGCAGCTCCTTTGAAAATGAAAATGCTCCTTGGTTTAATGCAGAGCTGCGTACTTTGAAGCAAAATGCTAGGAAACTGGAGAGAAAATATCGCTCCACAGGCCTGCGGGAGTCCTTCCTAGTCTGGAAAAATGGTTTACTGCTGTATAAGAGGACCCTTTGTAAAGCAAGAGCAGCATATTTCTCCTGATTAATAGAGGAGAATAAGAATAATCCTAGATTTCTTTTTAATACAGTTGCCAAACTCACCCAGAGCCATAGCTCTGTTGAACCGTCCATTCCACCTGCTCTTAGCAGCAATGATTTTATGGGATTCTTTATAAATAAGATTGATCTTATTAAAAATAAGATCATTAGCACTCCTCTATCCGCGATTGGTTTGTCTCTGGAGGGGGGGGGATAGCATCTGAGGTAGTCATGGAATCTGAACCGGGTTTAGACTGCTTTGATTCAGTTGAACTTTCAGAGTTAGCAAAACTATTGTCTTCATCTAAGCCTTCAACTTGGATGTTAGATCCAGTTCCAACCAGGTTATTTAAGGAGGTATTCCCTTTGATCTCCTCCTCCATTTTAGATGTGATTAATCTATCTCTGTTACAGGGATACACTATATTGCCAAAAGTATTTGCTCACCCATCCAAATTATTGGAATCAGGTGTTCCAATCACTTCCATGGCCACAGGTGTATAAATTCAAGCACCTAGGCATGCAGACTGTTTTTACAAACATTTGTGAAAGAATGGGTCGCTCTCAGGAGCTCAGTGAATTCCAGCGTGGAACTGTGATAGGATGCCACCTGTGCAACAAATCCAGTCGTGAAATTTCCTCGCTCCTAAATATTCCACAGTCAACTGTCAGCTGTATTATAAGAAAATGGAAGTGTTTGGGAACGACAGCAACTCAGCCACGAAGTGGTAGGCCACGTAAACTGACGGAGCGGGGTCAGCGGATGCTGACGCGCATAGTGCGAAGAGGTCGCCAACTTTCTGCAGAGTCAATCACTACAGACCTCCAAACTTCATGTGGCCTTCAGATTAGCTCAAGAACAGTGCGCAGAGAGCTTCATGGAATGGGTTTCCATGGTCGAGCAGCTGCATCCAAGCCATACATCACCAAGTGCAATGCAAAGCGTCGGATGCGGTGGTGTAAAGCACGCCGCCACTGGACTCTATAGCAGTGGAGACGCGTTCTCTGGAGTGACGAATCGCGCTTCTCCATCTGGCAATCTGATGGACGGGTCTGGGTTTGGCGGTTGCCAGGAGAACGGTACTTGTCTGACTGCATTGTGCCAAGTGTAAAGTTTGGTGGAGGGGGGATTATGGTGTGGGGTTGTTTTTCAGGAGCTGGGCTTGGCCCCTTAGTTCCAGTGAAAGGAACTCTGAATGCTTCAGCATACCAAGACATTTTGGACAATTCCATGCTCCCAACTTTGTGGGAACAGTTTGGAGCTGGCCCCTTCCTCTTCCAACATGACTGTGCACCAGTGCACAAAGCAAGGTCCATAAAGACATGGATGACAGAGTCTGGTGTGGATGAACTTGACTGGCCTGCACAGAGTCCTGACCTCAACCCGATAGAACACCTTTGGGATGAATTAGAGCGGAGACTGAGAGCCAGGCCTTCTCGTCCAACATCAGTGTGCGACCTCACAAATGCGCTTCTGGAAGAATGGTCAAAAATTCCCATAAACACACTCCTAAACCTTGTGGACAGCCTTCCCAGAAGAGTTGAAGCTGTTCTAGCTGCAAAGGCTGGACCGACGTCATATTGAACCCTATGGATTAGGAACGGGATGTCACTTAAGCTCATATGTGAGTCAAGGCAGGTGAGCAAATACTTTTGGCAATATAGTGTATGTACCTAAAGCTTTTAAGGTTGCTGGAATTAAACCTCTGCTTAAGAAACTGTCTCTTGACCCAGATGACTTGGTCAATTATAGACCTATATCCAATCTTCCTTTCTGATCTAAAATTCTTGAGAAAGTAGTTGCCAAACAAGTTTGCGATCACTTCCAACATAATGAACTTTTTGAAGAGTTTCAGTCTGGCTTTAGAGCTCATCATAGCACTGAAACAGCTCTGGTGAAAGTCACTAATGATATTCTCATGGCCTCAGATAATGGACTTGTATCTGTGCTCGTCCTGTTGGATCTCAGTGCTGCATTTGATACAGTTGACCATAATATTCTTTTAGAAAGACTTGAATATTTTGTTGGAATTAAAGGAACAGATCTAGACTGGTTTAAATCTGATCTATCTGATCGTGTTCTTAGATAGAAACTTTGAATCAATCTGACTGGATGATCTGGGGAACTGGAAAGTGCCTTGAGGTGATGTATTGTAAATTGGCGCAATAGAAATAAACTGAGTTGAAATGAACCTTTTGCTTTGGATTTTGGTTCTTCAGGTCAAAGACTGGAAGATACACCTGAACCCAGTAGCCCGGTTATGATGCGATGAGTGTATTTGAGATGTGAGAAGAGGAGTTGAGCAGCAGCTTTAGGTGGAACCAGGGTGAAGAAGTGCTAAGCTAACTGGGTTTGAGTGGAGATGCTTGGCCTGATGACTCCTCCTCCTGGCGCTGTGGAATGAACCTCATTGATGCGTTCACTGCCTCAGGCGGATCTTTCTTTTGTTTTTGAATCAGTAGAATGATTTGGTGCTTCCCTCAGTAAAGCAAGTGGACTCCAGCTCTGCTGAAAACATGTTTTCTTCCCTGGTGCCGTGACGACAGAGAGGACAAACAGCAATCAGGGGGTCAGTCTGGACCCAGCGTGAAGATGGTCAAAGCCTGTTTTTTTTTTTTTTTACTTTCGATAAAAGTCTGACCAATTATGTCCATCAAACGCCCTGCCCACTGTGTGTCAGCACCCTCCCACCAATCGCCGCCCTGTCTCCGTGGTTTCAGGGTGAATCCAGCTGAGGAGTGCCCAGCATTAACCAGGATTAGCGGGGATTACTCAGGCTGGAGAGGGATTAAGGATGATTGCCAGTTCAGGGGTGGAAGGTGTTGTCTGTGTGTTTGTTGTTGTTTTTAACAGATTGTGGGGCCTATTTTCATGAAAAACACCACCTTGTGGGGCCTGATACTTGGAGACCATGAAGGGAACGGCTGTTTTAGGGTCAGCGGTTACATCTAGGACTGAGCTGTGAATTGTCTTTAATGTGTCGGTATTGTTGGGTTTGTGGGTTAAAGTGAGGGCATTTTAATCAATGAGAAATCAGGGAAAGTCGATGGAAAGTCCTCGTAAGGATAGTGGGATATGTGAGCGTGTGTTTGTTGCCTGGTCACTTTATGAAACATGATGTTCTACGGGAAGAGCTGATATGAATGTGTGTGTCATCGGTACCGTGTGGGCCGGGTCAGAGGCCAGTTCTGCTCTAACAGCAGAAGAAGCAGTTTTGATAGGATTGGTTTCCCTGCTTTTGGTTCGGATTCTGGGTTTCCTTAAAATGACGCCTTCCATTCTGCTGATGTCCTCCTTCCTCTAGCTATTGGGTCCCGCTGGGTTCAGAAGCCGTTCTTCTCTACTGCCCCCTGCAGGCTCCTTCATGTAGTTCAAGACATCTTCAGTGTCTTTCTACGCTCAGGTCTGTCTGCTCCACACAGAGCTTCGTTTAAACGATAACTGGAGGAAGCAGTTAAAGGCTAACTTCATTCCTGTTGCTATGCAACACTGACGAGCTCATTTGTAATACAGAATAATTAGTGTTAGATGGGTTACCCAGAATAAAAAGGGGCTGCAAATATCAATAATGCAGTGAATGAGGCCTTCTTGAAGGGTAGAAGGTGGAGCTCAGCACCATGTGGTCTGATGGAGCAACCAGAGGAACATGGATGCTGGTGATGAAGTCACAGAACTATCCTGGGGTTTAAGGTTGTGCTCTTTGCCTTTAATAACGTTCACCTCAAACAAAGAAAAACTGATAAAAACATTTAGTCTTTTCATCTGAAACCATCAGACAAGCTGGTTTATTAAACTGGGAACTGTTAGCTTCCGAATGTTTTGCTCCTACGAGTTTAATAATATCAATAATATAGCGCATGCTCTCCTGGAGCTCCAGGGAAGCTGGAGATGCATCATGAGAACATTAACTCTGCCTCTAGCGGGACGGTGATGCCAGGTAGGCGATATATCAGCTAGTTAGCATTTTATCCGTGAATCGCCATCGGTTCACAGTAACCGTTACGCGGTGCGCTAAGCAGCCTTCTATGACAATGTTCTGCTTTTTTTGAAATACCGAAGTGTCTGACATCTGTTTTGATTTAGTTATTTTTAAATGTTTTAAATGGAGAAATGAAAGCCAGCATCGGCTCAAAGAATCAGCCCAGAAATCAGCAGCACCTGTTGGGGAAGGTTAGACTGAAGGGGACTGAATGGGGGAGGCAGCAGCCCTGGAAACCCTGCAGCAGAGGATCCCTGACTGCTCATCGTACGCTAATGATGCGCCAGGTGGGGGAGGTGGTCTTAGGGAAAACAGGGGGGGGGGTCGGCCCGGGGCAGTAGAAAGACAAAGACCGGAACCACCTGTGGTCTGTCAGGATTGAGCAGCAAGCAGAACCAGAACCAGAACCAGAGCTAAGCTGTGTCGTTAGTTTAGGCATGCTAACCTGACGTTGTTCAACAGAGCAGCAGGAGACGGAGGAGCAGTCTGCTGTTTAATTGTTGGCCTAGAGAAAAGCCTGCCCCCCCCCCCCCCACCCCCTCCCAGAGCAGCCAATCAGAGCTGGGTTCAGGTACGGAGGCGCTGGGACTGCTTGTGATTGAGCCTCCCTGGTGGATTGGAGCAGGAATCTGACAGACTCAGATAAAAGGCTGTTTGGAGCTGCCTGCAGCAAACAGTACCCCCCCCCCCCCCCCCCCCCCTCCTCACGTCTACCTCTGTTGGGGTATGCTGTTGCCATGGCTACACCCAGCCATCGCCGCCGCGTGGCAGAGGAGCCTGTCAGGGCTCCGCTCTCAGATCACCGGGTGCCGGTGGCCTCTTTGGCACGCCGACATCATTCAGCTCAGCTTTGATTGCGTCTCCCTCCCCATGTTCGCTCTGCCAGCGCTGAGATGTGCAGATTTGTCAACCCAATGTTTAAAGCCAGAAAAGAGCCACATGCAAATCTGAAAATCCAATTTCCACATCTGTGAAGAGTGCAGTGAGAGCTGTGATTGGAGTGGAGGAGGGGTGGAAATTACCTGTTGGAAGCCATGCTGTTGGAACGGCTGCTTCTCTACAGAAAACAGGCTGGATGCAGCAGAGATGTGAACCCGCCAGGAGCTGCTGGAAACACGGCAGCCATTAGCCGCTCTTCTCTCTGACTGTAACCTGTTTTATCTGCCATCAGGCTTGGTGTGAAACCTGCAGCCGGCGTTTTGAACCGTGTCAGTAGGACTCAGGCCCCTCCCCTGTCTGAGGGGCCAAACATGGCCCCCCATAGCGCAGGACAGAATGAAGTGATTTGGTTGTGTCTTTGGTTCGCTGTGTTCACCAACCGGTACATGTCAGCAGGTCTGACTGTTCAGGATCAGCCGGCTGAGGCGGTGAGAAAACGATGGATCTTCTAAACGATATAAAGCTGCTCTGTTACGTTAGCGATGGTGGATCAGCAGCTGAGCTCCTCATTAACTGTGAAAACCAACATTTTCTTTTCCATTTCACTTTGAACACGTCAATTTATGGATGATTCCACCAACTGAGCAAAAGTTTCCATCTGATTGAAACCAGCTGAGTGCGTCCAGTTACTAACTTACAGGATTCTATTCACTTTATTTCTATAGCTCAAATTCACATCATGTCACCTCAGGTCACTTTATAGATCCAGACCAACCAGATCATCCAGTCAGATTGATTCAAAGTTTTCTATCTAAGGAAAACCAGGTGATTGCATCGACTCATTGACTCCTCAGCAATCCCTCACACTAAGCATGCTTGTAGCGACAGTGGAGAGGAAAAACTCCCTTTGAACAGGAAGAAACCTCCAGCAGAACCAGGCTCAGTGTGAGCGGCCATCTGCTGAGGCCCACTGGGGTTCAAGGAGACAGAAGCAGACATAGAAAAAGAAGCATAGATACAAAAGGCAACTGTCAACCAGCTCCACAGGCGGCCCCGTCCAGGAAACACACAGCCAGGCAGACGAGCTCCGAGCCAGCTCCCATGTCAGAGGATGAAGAGAGCACATCCAGTTAGTCACAGTCAGAGAAACAGGACTACACTGGAAAACAGGCCAATCTCCAACATCTAGAAACAAAGGTGTTGATGGCAGCAGCACAGCTGATATTTCTCTCCAGGATGGAGTCACAGCCAAACAGGAACAGACCAGATGAAGCTACTATGAGAAAAAGCAGAGAGAGCAGAACGTTAGAGATTGAACTAACAGATTCTGCAGAGTGGGAGAATAGAGATAGAATGAAGCAGAATGATGAAAAAGGGTCCCTATGTCCTCCAGCAGTCTAAGCCTATAGCAGCAGATCTATAGAGATAGATCAGGATAACCTGAGCCACTCTAACTATCTTTCTGTGAAACTTTTCTCTGGATTTAACAGGAAACCAACAAAGAGAAGCCAGGATAGGAGATATAGAGAGATTGAGACTAACAGATCTGTTCTTGGAGCTTCTACCTCTGCTATCTCCGCCCCAGGGAGGGTCTCTGGCAGCAGCTTCTTTCTAAACCATTGCCCGTTGCCATGGATATATTTTTGATGGACGACAGCAAAACAAGACCCCACAGCAAGCGACAGACGGGGAGAGTAATGGGATCAGGTTGATTTCAAAATAAGAGAAAGGCCGTTTAGAAGCAGGAGCAGATCCAGAACATTCAGAGTCAATGAGGTCCAGCAGAGAGCCAACCCAATTATTAGGGGTCCCTAAAGAACCTGAATAAAACAATAAGCGTATGAATTGAACCTGTTGGTTAGGTACCAACAGATAAAGAAATAAAATAAATCCTGACATGAATCATTCTGCAACCCAAAAACAGTAGTTAAATTTCCCTTTTTTTTAAATGGAAGAATTTTGCCGCCCGGCCACAGAAGAGATGGTTTTATGATGTTAAACCTGTGAGCAGTTTTTTCCTGCAACAAAACCCGCATTTTTTACCAGTTTTCTTTTGGGGTGAAAGGGAATTTTAAAAGAGTGAAAGGAAAAGCCAAGGGGGGAGTGGGGTTTTGGGGAGAGAGGAGCAGAATGGAGCCCAAAACGGGGGGATGGGCGGGGAGGCTGGAAAAACCGACAGAGAGATGAATGGGGGGTGAAGCAGGAAATTTTGGGCAGGAGGGGGCAAGTGAATGAAGATGGAGAGAGTGAAGATACCAGAGACAGGGGACGGGGGAGCCCTGTGCCCGGTTTTAAAAAACAAGGCAAAGGGTTGATAGATAAAAACCCGAGAAGGAAAAAAGG
Source organism: Cyprinodon tularosa (assembly GCF_016077235.1). NCBI lineage: Eukaryota > Metazoa > Chordata > Actinopteri > Cyprinodontiformes > Cyprinodontidae > Cyprinodon > Cyprinodon tularosa. The sequence goes on from NW_024038511.1 coordinate 29,806, forward strand.
AAAAAACTTGTGATTGGGTTTCTAAAATGAGACGAAATTTAAAAAAATTTTTCCTTTTTTGCCGAAACAAACCCAAAGGAAAAGGAATTTTTAGAAAAAAAGGGGAGAAACGGAGTGGGGACCGGCTGGAGGAGGTTGGAGGGGGAAAAGGCGCTTTTGGAGGGGCCCAAATGGGGGTTTTGCTTTTTAAACCTTTAGAGGCTCAAAGGGGGGGGCAAATAAAAACAACTTTCTGCCTGGCAGCAGGAAGGTTTCAGGGTTTGATTCCCGGCCCGGGGTCTTTTGCATGGGGGTTAGCCAAAGTTTCCCTGAGCATGGTGGGTTCTCTCGGGGGACTCTGGCTTCCTCCAAAAGTCCAAAAACATGACTGTTAGGTTTTAATTTTGGGTTTTCTCTAGATTCTCCTTAGGTGTTGAGAAAGTTTTTAAAAATCTTTGTTGACCTAAAGGGCCGTTTAGGGTGAACTCCAAACCCCTCACCCATGACTGGGGTAGAGAGAAATTAAAATGGGGGGGAAGATGGATGGGTGGATGATGGATGGATGGATGGATGGATGGGATGGATGGGGGTGATGGATGGATGGATGATGGATGGGTGGGTGGATGGATGGATGGAAGGATGGATGGGGTTTATGGTTTGGTTTGGTTTAGGGTTTGGATGGTTTGGTGGATGGATGGTTTAGGGGTGGTTTATGGGTTGGTGGGGGGATGGATGGGTGGATGGATGTGGGAAGGGTTTGGTTTATGGTTTGGGTGGATGGTGGATGGATGGGATGGATGGGTGGGTGGGGTGGGTGATGGTTGGGTGGATGGAAGGGGTGGATGGATGGATGATGGAAAGGAAGGATTTTATGGATGGATGGATTTTGGGAAAGGATGGATGGATGGGGTGGATTTGGGGGTGGATGGATGGATATGGGATGGTTTATGGGTGGATGGATTTGGTTTGGGTGGGGGTGATGGTTTGGTTTTTGGATGGGGGGATGGATGGATGGATGGAAGGGTGGAGGGTTTTTGGATGGATGGGTTTATGGTTGGGGTTTGGTTTGGAAAGGATGGAAAGGATGGATGGAAAGGATGATGGGGTGGATGGTTTATGGGTGGGGTTTGGTTTGGGTGGATGATGGGTTTGGGGGTTTGGGTGGATTGGTTTATGGGGTGGATTTGGAAAGGGGTTTGGATGGATGGGGATGGATGATGGGGAAAGGATGGTGGATATGGATGGATGGTTTGGGTTGGGTGTTTTGGGTGGTTTATGGAAGGGGGGGGGATTTGGGATGGATGGATGATGGATGGATGGATGGATGATGGGAAAGGATGGATGGATGGATGGTGAGGAAGGATGGATGGATGGATGATGGATGGTGGGATGGATGATGGTTGGATGGGTTTGGGTGATGGATGGAGGATGAAAGTGGGGTGAATGTTTGGGTGGGTGATGGTTGGGTTTGGGGGATGGGGTGGTTTTTTGGAAAGGAGGATGGATGATGGATGGATGGATGAAAGATGGGGGGATGGAGGGTGGATGGATGGATGGAGGATGGATGGATAGATGATGGGTGGATGGATGTTTTTTGGTTTGGGTGGTTTATGGAGGGGTGGGTTTAAAAGGGGGAGGGGGGATGGATGATGGAAAGGGAAAAAGGATGGGTGGAGGGTGGAGGATGATGGGTGGATGGTTTGGGTGAGGATGGTTATGAATGAAAGGATTTGGGTGGTTTGGGTGATGGAAAGGAAGGATGGAAAGGATATGGATGGATGGGTTTATGGGTGGGGTGGATGGGGGATGGAAAGGGTGGTGAAGGGTGGATGGGTGGATGGAGAGGGGTGGGAAAAGGGGGTGGATGGAGGGGGGATTTGGTGATTGGTTGGGTTTGGTGATGGATGGATGAATGAGGGGGGGATGGAAAGGTTTGGGTGGGTTTAGGATGGATGGATGGATGGTTTGGGGGAGGGGGGTTTGGGTGGGTGGATGGAATTTATTGGAAATGGATGGAAAGATGGTTTGGGTGGTGATGGATGGTTGGGGTGGATGGGTGGATGATGGTTGATGGATGGATTGATGGATGGATGGATAGATATGGATGGTTTGGGGGTGGAATTTAAAGGGTTTGGGTGGTGGAGGTTTGGGGGATGGATAGGTGGATGGTTGGGTGGATGAGGTTTGGGTGTTTGGTTTGGTTTAAAGGATGGATGGATGGGTGGTTTGGTGAGGATGATGGGTTTGGGTGGATGATGGATGGGTGGTGGATGGATGGTTTAGGGGTGGTTTGGGGGATGGGTGGATATGGATGGATGGGGGATGGATGGGAAGGATGGGTGGGTGGGGGATGATGGATGGATGGATGGAGGATGGTTTGGTTTGGGTGTTTGGTTTGGGTGGAGGGGGATGGAGGGGTGATGGATGGGATGATGGAGGGGTGGATGGAGGAAAGGAGGATGGATGGATGAAAGGAGGGGTGGATGGATGATGGATGGAAAGGGGTGGATGGATGATGGGGTGGAGGATGGATGGAAAGGGATGATGGAAAGGGGTGGAGGAAGGATGGGGGTGGAAAATGGATGGATGATGGATTGGGTGGAGGATGGATGGATGGATGAAAGGATGGATTGGGTGGGGATTGAAGGATGGGGTGGAGGGGTGGATTGGGTGGATGGTTTGGTTTAAGATGGTTTGGGTGAGGATGGGGTGGTGGGGTGGATGGATGATGGTTTGGGTGGAGGTGGTTTGGGTGATGGATGGGGGTGGATGGTTAAAGGATGGAGGTGGGGGTGGATGGATGAGGGGTGGATGGATGGATGGGTGAGGGTTTGGGTGGTGGATGGATGATGGTGGATGGTGGATGGATGATTTGGTTTGGGGATGGTGGATGGATGGAAAGGATTTATGGATGGATGGATGATGGATGGATGGGGGATTTGGGTGAATGGATGGGGTTGGGTTTGGGGTGGAGATTGGGTGGAAGATGGAATTGGGTGGAGGATGGAGGATGTTTGGGTTTGGGTGGATGATGGAGGGGTGGATGAATGAGGATGGAAAGGAAAGGATTTGGGTGAGGGTGGATGGGTGGGGTGGATGGATGTTGGATGGTTTGGGTGGATGGATGGATGGTTTAGGGGTGGTTTGGGTGGTTTGGGTGGATTTATGGATGGATGGTTGGGTGGTTTGGGGTATGGATGATGGATGGATTTGGGGGATGGAGGGTGGTTTGGGTGGTTTGGTTTGGGTTTGGGGTGGATTTATGGGTGGATGGGGGGATGGATATGGATGGATGTTTGGGTTTGGGTGATTGGGTGGAAAGGATGGTTTGGGTGGATGATGGATGGTTGGGTGGATGATGGATGGATGGGGGAGGAAAGGATGATGGGGGATGGTGGGGATGGATTATTGGAATTTTATGGATGGGTGGTGGATGGATGGTGATGGATGGATGGAAAGGTTTGGGTGGAGAGATGGATGTGGATGGATGGAATTTGGGGAAGGGATGGGGGGAAAGGGTGGATGGGTTGGATGGGATGGTGGTTTGGGGGGATTTAAATTTGGTTTTTGGGTTGGTTTGGATTGGGTGATTGGGGGTTTATGGTTTGGTTGATGGATTTTGGATGGATGTTTGGGTGGTTTGGGGTTTTGGGTGATTTTGGGTGGTTGGGGTGGTTTGGAAAAGGTTTAGGATTTATGGTGGGTTTGGGGGGTGGTTTGGGTGGGGATGAAGGTTTGGGTGGGGAAGGTGGGGTGGTTTGGATGATGGTTGGTTTATGGGTGGATGGGGAGGGATGGTTGGGGGGTTTGGTTGGATGGAGGATTGATTTGGGTGGGTGGATGGTTTGGGTGAAAGAAAGGTGGATGTTGGTTTGGGTGGGGGATGGGTGGTTGATGGGTGGATTTGGTGGTTTTTGGGTTATGGTTTTGGTTTGGGGGGTGGAAAGTTTGGTGGGGTTTGGGGGATGGGGGTGGTTGATGGTTGGATTTTTGGGGTGGGGGCTGGATGGGGTATGGATGGTGGTGGTTGGGATGATGGTTTGGGTTTGGTGGGTGGATGGGTGGAGGTTTTGGGTTTTTTTGGGGGGAAAAAGGAAGGGGTGTTGGGTTGGTTTTGGGGGGGGGGTTTGGGTGGGGTGGATGTGGGGTTTTTGGGGGATGGGTTTGGTGGGGGGTGGGTGGGGGGTGGGTGGGTGTGGGTGGGGGGGGGGTTTTGGTTTGGTGGGTGGTTGGTTTGGGTGGTTTGGGTTTTGGTTGGTTTGGGTGGTTGGGGTGGGTTTGGTGGGGTGGTTGGGAAAGGATGGGGAAGTGGGGTGTGGTTTGGTTGGTTGGGTGGGGTTTGGGGGGGTGGGAGGGGGGGTTGGGGGGGTGGGAGGGGTTTTGGGGGGTTTTGGATGGTGTTAAAGATTTGGAAAATTGGGTGTTTTGGGGTTTGGGGGGGGAAATTTTGGGGTTTTGGGTGGTGGGGGGATTTTTTGGGTGGGGGGATGGGATTTGGTTTGGGGTGGATGGGTGGGTTTGGTTTTTGGGGATGGATGGGGATGGATGGGGGGGGTTGATGTTTGGTTTTTGGGGGTTTTTGGAAAAGGTGGAATTTGGGGTGGGGGTTTGGTTTGGTGGGAGGTGGGTGGGTGGGGTGGTTGGGGGGGGGGGGTTGGGTTGGGGGGGGGGGGGGGGGTTTGGGTTTATGGGGGGGGGGTTTGGGGGGGGGATGGTGGTTTTGGTGGGGGGGGATGGGGGTTTTGGTGGGTGGGGAGGTGGGGGGATGGGGTGGGGTGGTTGGTGGGTGGGGGTTGGGGTGGATGGATGGTGGGGTGAGGGGGGTTTGGTGGGTGGGTGGTTTTGGGGGGGGTGGTGGGTGGGGGGAGGTGGGGGGGGGGGGGGGGGGGGGGGGTGGGGGTGGGTTGGGGGTGGTTGGGTTTGGGTTTGGTTGGATTGGGGGGGTGGATGGAGGGGTGTTTGGGTGGTTTATTTATTTGGGTGTTTGGGTTGGATGGTGGAAAGGATGGAAGGGTGGATGGTTTGGGGGTTTGGGGATGGATGTTTGGGTGGATGTTTGGGTGGGGGGTGGATGGATGGGTTGGGGGGGTGGATGGTTGATGGGTTTGGGTTAATGGGGGATTGGGAAGGATGGGAGGGGGGAGGGAAAGGGTATATTTGGGTATGGGGGAAGGATGGTGGATTGGGAAGGATGGAAGGGGGGGTTTGGGGTGGCTGGGTGGGGGAAGGTTGGGTTTGGGGGTGGAAGGGGGCCCTTTCAGGGGATGGAAGGAAGGGGGAAATGGTTTTTGGAGGCTTAAAAGGGTGGATGGGTGGATTGGATGGGTTTGGAAAAAATAAGGAGGAAGGGGGATGGATTGATGGTGGTTGGTTTGGGAAGGGTGGAGGAGGGGGGATTTATTGGTTTGGGTGGAAGGTTGGTGGAAAGGTTGGTGGAAGGATTGGGGGTTTGGGTGTTTGAAAGGAAGGGTGATGGAAGGAAGGTGGATGGATGGCTTGGGGGTTTGGGTGGATGGATGAGGGGGTGGATGGGGAGGATGGGGTGGGATTTTGGATTTTGGGGGGTTTTATGGAAAGATGAAAGGATTGGTTTGGGGATGGTTTGGGGAAAGGATGGATGGGGGGAAGGTTTTTGGGGGAAGGGGGGGGTTGGATGTTTGGATTGGTGATGGAATTTGGTGGTGCTTTGGTTTGGGTGGTGGATGGAAGGGGGGAAGGGGGGGATGATGGAAAATGGAGGGACATTTGATGGTTGGGGTGGTTTGGTTTGGGGGTGGGTTTGGGTGGGGATGGGTTGGATGGGGGGAAAAAGGGGGTGGGGGGGGTGGGTGATGGATGGTTTGGGGGATGGAAAGGATGTGGAAGGGGGGATGGTTGATTGGATGGTAAGGTTGGGTGGGTGGAAAGGGGGTGATTTGGATTGGGGGGTTGGATGGGTGGCCCGGTGGAAGGAAAAAAAGGGAAAGTTGTTGGGAATGGGGGATTTAGTGGTGGTTTTGGGAAAGGTGAAGGAAAGGGGGTGGGTTATGGGGTGGGGGGTTTTAAAGGATGGTGGGAGGGATGGGAAGGGGTGGGGGTTGGATGGATTTTTGGTTGGATTTGGGGGATGGGTTTAACTGGGGGGAAGATGGTTTGGGGTAGGATAGGATGGTTGGGGGTTGGAGATGGATTGATGGGTGGAAGGAGGAAAGGAAGAAGGAAGGAAAGGGGTTTGGGTGGGTGGGGAAGGATGGAAAGGAAAGGAATGGTTGGAAAGGTGTTTAAGGGGGAAAGGATGGATGGTGGGGTTTTTGGGGGTTATATGGATGGGTGAAGGGGGGGAAGTTTTTGGGTTGGGGGATGGTGGAGGTTGGGGGGAAAGTGGGGGTAAGGATGGTGAAGGATGGAATTATGGATGGATGGTGGATGGAAGGGTGGAAGGGGGTTTATGGATGGAAGATGGATGGATGGTGGATGGTGGGTGATTGGGGTTGGTGGGTGGGTGGTGGTGGAGGGTGGTTTATGGTGGTTTTGGGTGGAGGATTTGGATGGGGTGGGTGGATGGATGGGAAAGGGTTGGGGGGGGGTGGATGGATGGGTGGATGGGTGGATTAAGGGGTTGGATGGATGGAAATGGATGGGGGGGGGATGGATGGAGGTGGAAGGATGGGTTGGATGGATGGATGATGGTGGAAAGGAAGGAGAAGGATTGGGTGGTGGATGGATGGAGGGGATGGGTGGATGGAAAGGGATGGATTTTATGGAAGATGGAGGATTTTGGAAAGGGAAAGGGTGATGGAAAGGATGAGGGTGGTGGTGGAAGGAGGATTTGGGAAGGGGTTTATTGGGGTGGAGTAAGGATGGATGGATTTGGGAAGGGGTGGTTTTGGAGGAAGGCATATGAAGGAAAGGAAAGATGGGTATGATGGTGGGGGAAGGAAATGGAAGTGGAAGGATGATGGATGGGTGGGTGGAAAGGTGGATGAATGGAAAGGAAAGATATGGAAAGGGGGTGGATGATGGAAGGATGGGGTGGGTGGATTTATGGTTGGGGTGTGGAAGGGAAATTGGATAAGGAATGGATGATGGATGGATGATGGTGGTTGGGGGAAGGTTTAAAGGGTGGAGGACGATGATGGTTTTGAATTTTTTTTGGTGGATGGATTTGGATGGTGGGTTGGGTGGGTGGATTAAAGATGGAATGGATGGTGGAAAGGGTGAAGGATGGAATTTATGGGTGGATGGTGGGGGATGATGGAAGGATGGGTGATGGAAAAAAAGGGTTGGGTGAAGGAAGGAATATGGCAGGATTTAAGGATGAAGGATTTATGATGGATTTATGAAGGATGAGAGATTGGGGGAAAGGTAAGGAGGATAAAGGAAAGGATGGAAAGGTGGGGGTTTGGTGTGGGTGGATGATGGATTTGGGTGGGTGGATGGATGGTTTGGGTGGAAAATGGGGTGGTGAAAGGGGTGGTGGTGGGGGATGATGGGGGGAGGGTGGTGGGTGGGAAGGGTGGTTTGGGTGGGTATGGATGGATGAGGAGGGATGGAAGGGTGCATGAAGGAAGGTGAGGAAAGGAAGAGGGAAGGTTGGTGGATTTAAGGGGAAGAAGGGGGTGGATGAGGGTGGGGATGGATGGTGGGGTGGATGGGTGGAAAGAAAGGATGGATGGATGGGGATGGTGGATGATGGGTGGAAAAGAAAGGGGGAAGGATGGTGGAATTTTGGGTGGATGATGGGTGGAATGGGGGATGGGGGGTGGAAAGGGGGGGATGGTGGTGGGTGATGGATGGTTTATGGGTGGATGGTGGAGGTGATGGATGGTTGTGGATGGAGTTTGGGTGGATGGTGGATGGAAGATGGGAAAGGGTGGTTTGGGTGGTATGGTGGAATGGATGAATGGTGGGTGGTTTGGGTGATGGGTGGATGATGGATTGGGTGGAAAGGAAATGGATGGGTGGATTGGGTGATGGATGGATGATGGATGGATGGGTGGTGGATGGTGGGTGGATGGGTGAGGGGATTGGGTGGATGATGGGTGGATGGAGGATGGATTTATGGTTTGGGTTATGGATGGATGGGGATGGGAAAGATGGAGGGATTGGGTGGGTGGAAAAGGATTGGGTGGGATGGATGGTGGAGGGTGGATGGTTTGGGTGGGTGGTTGGATGGAAATGGGGTGGATGGAGGATGGATGGAAAGGGATGGAAGGATGATGGATGGTTTGGGAAAGGAAGGTGGAATGGTGGATGGTGGATGGAATAGAAGGTTTTTGGGTGGATGGATGGTGGGGGGATGGATGGGATGGTGGTTTGGTAAGGAAGGAGGGTGGATGGGTGGTGGGTGGATGGATGGGTGGAAGGAAAGGGGGGATGGGGGATGATGGAAGGATGGGTGGATGGATGGGGATGGGGATGGATGATGGATGGAAAGGAGGTTTGGTGGATGAAAGGATGGAATGGGTGGGTGGATGGGTGGATGATGGATGGATTTATAGGGATGGATGGGTGATGGGGTGGGGAAAGGATGGGTGGGGATGGTGATGGTGGATGGATGGATGATGGGTGGGATGGATGGATGTTTGGGTTTGGGTGGTTTGGGTGGATGGATGGATGGAAGGGTGGGTGGATGGATGGTGATGGGATGGATTTGGGTGATTTATGGATTGGGGGATTTTGGGTGGGTTTTGGATGGATGGGTGACTTTGGGTGGAGATGGCATTTGGGTGGTTGGGGTGGATGGGTGGAATGGATGGATGATGGAAAGGGATGGATGGATGGATGATGGATGGATGATGGGTGGGGTGGTGGATGGATGAAAGGATGGGGGTGTTTGGGTGGATGGGGGAATGGTAGATGGGGTGGATTATGGATGGAAGGTGGGTGGATGGGTGGGTGATGGGTGGATGGTTTGGATGGGGTGGTGGTGGATGGATGGGGAAGGGTGGATGATTTGGTGGGTGGGATGGAATGGATGGAAAGGATGGATGAGGATGGTGGATGGATGGATGGATGGATGGATGATGGATTGGGTGGTGGAGGGGTGATGGTGGATGGGTGGATGGAAAGGGTTGGGTGGATGATGGGTGGATGGGGGATTGGGGTGGTGGATGGGATGGATGGATTGGGTGGGATGGGGAAAAAGATGGAAGGGATGTGGGAAGGGGGTGGTGGGTGGAGGATATGGGGATTTTGGAAAGGGATGAGGGGAAAGGGGATGGAGGAAGGAAGGAAAGGGTGGATGGAAAAGGAAATGGGGATGAAAAAGGCATGGAAAGGAAGGGAAGGAAAGGAGGAAAGGGATGGGGTGGTTGGGAAGGATGGATGGAAGGATGGGTGGATGGAGGATGGATGGGTGGGGGATGGCGGATGATGGATGGGTGGAGGATGGTGGGTGGAATGGGGGGGAAGGATGGGGGGGATGGGAAAGGATGGGGGGGGGATGATGGAAAGGATGATTGGGATTTGGAGGTGGAAAGGAAGGGGGCTTTGGGTGGAATGGAAAAAATGGATGGATGATGGATGGAATTTAAGGAATGGTGGATGGAAAAGGGTGGATGGATATGAAGGGATGGATTGGGGATGGTGGATGGATGAGGGTAGGTGGGATGGATGATGGATGGATGAAAGGATGTTGGATGATGGATGGATGGATGGGATGGATGGATGGATGGATGGATGGATGGATGGCAGGTTGGAGGGATGATGGTTTGGGTGGATGAAAGGATGGATGGAAAGATTAAGTGGGTTGGGGGATGGAAATGGGGTGGGTGTGGAAAGGATGGTGGGGGTGGTGGATGGAAGATTGATGGATGGAAAGGTGAAAGGGAAGGAATTTAAGGTTGGGTGCGGGGGGGATATGGATGGGGATGGGGTGGATGATGGATGGATGGTGGATGGATGGATGATGGATGGACGGCTGCCTCTCTCCCTCTTCTCTTCTATCTCCCTCTACTCACCCCCCTCCCCTGTGGTGGATGTGATGCGTACGGGCGCTCTGTGATCAGGTTTCCTCCTGCGATTCATTCCTGTAACCTTGGTGATAGTTTGATGTGATGCTGCTCCCATGTTGATATTGTGACTCAGTGAGCGTGTGCAGAGAGCAGCGGTTAGTCAGGGGAGATATCGATTGGTCCTTCACACTCACTGCCCTCTCTGCTATCCACTGCTTTTTCTTTATCTATTTTTTGTCTAACTTGTCATGAATGCTTGATAGTTTATCCCTAAACAAAATTATTTAGCTTTTAGTGTTTCTTCAGCCTTTCCTGATTATATGCTTGTTTTTCTCACATTTCCCACATCTTTTCCTGTCATTACAGAACTCAATCAGACACAACCTGTCATTGCACAGTCGATTCATCCGAGTGCAGAACGAGGGAACAGGAAAGAGTTCCTGGTGGATGTTAAACCCAGAAGGGGGGAAGATGGGTAAGGGACCAAGACGACGGGCCTCATCGACAGACAGCGGGACACGCTACTTAAAGACTAAAGGTCGCATGAGTCGAAAAAGAGCGGGAGCAATCGGACTGGGACGCGGACAATGCCAGGGGGCTGGTCCAACAATGCAGAGCTCCCCAGAACACGGCAGTCCAGCAGGGAAAGGATGTGTTGGCATCACCGGTGAAGAGTATGAGAACTGGACAGAGCTGCATTCCCGCACTTCCTCCTCTGCTTCCACCCTGAGTGGCTGTCTGTCCCCAATCCTCGCAGAGGCTGAAGCTGATGAACCCGAGGAAGGGGGACTGCCCTGTTCAGCTTCCCCTCGGATATACCCCAGTCCTACCAGCACCCGCTCACCAGCCTTGGCTACAGGGGGCCACGGCCCCAATGTGGAACTGCCTCAGTTCACCGACCTGACTGGAGCTATTGGTCTAGATGACAGTAGCTTCTCCCAGCAGGAGCAGCAAATCAAGTCCAATGTTTATCCCTTTGGTCCTGGACCAAAACCAGAGGGATCCTACTGTGGGCCTGTTTATGGACAGTCTTCCATTTGTATGTTGCAGCGACACACCCCAATGGAGACCATTCAAGAGAACAAGCAGGTCAGCTTTCAGCACCCAATGAGGGGCTATCCAAAGAACAATGCTCTGCAGAGTCTGCTTACAGGAGGTCCTTACTGCAACAAAGACAATGTGCTGGGTCAAGGACGGGCACCAGGTGCACTGATGACGCAGGGCAATAATGTCCACAATCAAAACCAGAACAACATCCATGAGCCGGCTCATAACCCCGGTCAAGGTAAAAGCCCAGTCCATGACCAAAACACAACCCACTGCCAAAATCCCAAACACCAAGCCAGCCAAGGCTACAGCCACAGTCACAAGCCATACCCTTCCCATGAATATGGACGACATGAGCAAGGCCACAGAGGGAAAGGAGATTCCAGCCATGATCACAACTCTAGTCAAACTCAGCTGCACCGTCAAACGCCCCATGATCCTCAGAGCATCCATTCCAGGCCCCGGCATCAGGCTCTGTCCCCTCGGGTTAGCACAGACCTCCTGCAGCCCTACAGTCTTGAGAATTCGGGTCACTATGGGCCTCGACCCCACCTCCCAATATCTCCTTCTCTGCCCCCAAACCCTGCAAGCATCATGGATGTTCCTCAGGACCCCTGCCGCCTAGCATCTGCCCCTCAGCCCCGACAACATCCCTATCAAAGAGGACCCCATCAGCCCATGGCTGAACCCTGGCAGTCCTATTTTCACAGCAACCAGAGTCACCAAGTAGGCGATGCTGGGTACCAGGGACAGAACTCACACAGCAGAATCACTGCCAGCTTGGAAATGGAGAACCTCCCCAGCAGCATAGACTGCCACGTGAACCCAGTCCTGCTCAATGACTTTATGGCCACAGACAGTGTTGACTTCAGCTTTGATGGCCCTCTATCTGAAGGGGTGGCCATGGGGATGGGCATGACGTTAGGAGGTTATCCTTGCCCTCCACCAGCACAGAGCCACCAGGGCTGGGTCCCCGGATGAACTCAGAGCTGAGGTTTGAACAGACCATCAAAATCACCCACTGGGCGGGGTCTGGCTTGGCTGCTCCCTGGTTTAATGTTACTCTGACTTTCTGTGATGTTATTTATGTTTATTTCTTGAAGACTCTGTGAACTTCCCTACTTCACGTCCTTCCACCATGTTTCTAAATGTTTCTGTCTCCTGCTGTACTGAACCTGCCCCAATGAGCCTCCACTGAGCCCCTATATGAGCCCCCCAATGAGGCCCGAATGAGCCCCACAACGAGGCCCCAATGAGCCCCCCAATGAGGCCCCAATGAGTCCCCCAATGAGGCCCCAATGAGTCCCCCAATGAGGCCCGAATGAGCCCCTCAATGAGGCCCGAATGAGCCCCCCAATGAGGCCCCAATGAGTCCCCCAATGAGGCCCGAATGAGTACCCCAATGAGGCCCGAATGAGCCCCTCAATGAGGCCCGAATGAGCCCCCCAATGAGGCCCCAATGAGTCCCCCAATGAGGCCCCAATGAGCCCCACAATGAGGCCCCAATGAGCCCCCCAATGAGGCCCCAATGAGTCCCCCCAATGAGGCCCCAATGAGTCCCCCCAATGAGGCCCGAATTAGCCCCTCAATGAGGCCCCCAATGAGCCCCCCAATGAGGCCCCAATGAGCCCCCCAATGAGTCCCCCCAATGAGGCCCCAATGAGCCCAGTGGTGAATTCTGCCTCTCTCCCATTAATGACCTCCAGTTGTTTTGGTTATTATTTTATCTGGTTTCTTCTTGGCTCTCATGCACTTTAAAGCCATTTTTCATAGAGATGCAGTAACTTTAATACCAGACAAAGTTATGTTCTATGTTCACATTCAATGTGTGCGATCCATGTAAAGTATTATTTCCTGCTAAAGTCCTGAGAAGATGATTAAACGGCTGCACACAGTGCAGTAGGGCTCACAGGTGAGAATGTAAAGGCAGGAGCTGTAAACTCTGATCTACTGACATCTCCAATAAGAAGCGTTTTATTGGTCCAGCATATGAAAGAGTAACTAGAAGGTGACCTTTGCCGCAGATTCCAATTGAAAAACTACCGATTAGCCTGTTTGAAGGGTTATTTGTTTGGAAAGTGTGATAGAATTCCCTAAAGACAGCAGCAATCTGCAACAAAACTGCACACAGTTGGCAGGTATCATCGCTAGGGGGAGATGATGTAAACAAAGGAAAAGAGAAGGAACCTTCCTTTAGAAAAAAAAAACCAAAACAATCCGGACCGACCGAAGGCGCGATACGGGAGGGGTCGTTCCAACTGTCACAGCCAAAGTCACTGGTTCGGTTTGTCAGAGCAAAGTCACCCAGAAACGTCAGCAATGTTCTGCAGTTCATGCTGAACTGGACCTGCTCTTCTGCTCGTTGCAGGGACTGAATAGTCCATCAGCTTTGCTGCACAATCAAGTCTAAGACAGAAGGAGGTGGGGGCGAGTCTCTCCTCCCCCCTCCCCGGTGAGAAGAGGTGGCTCCTGCTCCCTTCAGGACAATCATCCATCAGACAACCATCAGCAACACTCCATTTTCTTTAATCTCCAAAGTAATGCCAGCTTGATGCATCCTGATTGCTAATCTAATGTTCTTCACCCCCTCCCCCCCCGTGTTCCACTCTGGACACACAGGCTTAATGTGTTTTGGTGAAAGTGATGATAAAAGTGGCTCAGCGCTTAATGGGAGGAGGAACTGGAAAGGTTTTGGAAATGGTGGGGAGTTCATGAAGAGGAGGTGATGAGAGGAGAAATGTCCATCCGTCTCTGTTTTACTCATTTCTGATTATTTCCTAGAATAACGAAGCAGTAAGCGGAGCCTCCTGTATGTCCCAGGAGCTTTAGATGTCGTCACCTTAGCAACGAGCTGCAGGTCAGGATGCTGGGAAGCTGAACCCGGGTTACAGGCAGAGAAGGAAGAACTGATGCCTATAGCATGCTATCTGCTGCAGCCAGGCTTCCTCCTATCGCAGCGCCATCCTGAGGTTACTCAGAGGGTAAACAAGACTAATTAACTGCTAAACAAGATGGATGATTTATGCTAGTGCACAAACTCGCTCACTGGAACAAAGTCATAATTCTTCCCCTGAAGAACAGGGAAGGTGATTTTTAAGCTTGAGGAGAAGCGGCGGGATCTGTGATGTCATTCCGTCCCATCCTGAAGCGCCATAGCTTCATGCCGAGTCTGTCCTTCCTGTGCCGGTTAGGGTTAGGGTTCTGTCACACCGTGCAGCCGTCGGCCTGATGCGGTTTGGAGCCGTTTTTCTTTATGGTTGTTGCTCCAATCAGCTGAGAGCAAACTTCCGCTGACCACAGTGACCACTCCTTCCATTAAACGTTTCTTCTGTTTATTATCGTTCGTTAAAATGGCCGATCGTTCTGTCGCTGCTGTGATTTGTTTTCTCTGTGTGGTGGTGGTGGTGGTGGGGGGGGGGGGTGATGTACGAGAACTTTTTGGGGGTAAATAGTCATGAACTTCCTGACTGGGAACGTCAGACATGATATATAAACACTGTTTTTATTTATTGTTGGGAGCAAAGGACGGCCATCGCTGCTTCGTCTTCTTGTTGATTCAGACGGAATAAACTTCATTCTGTAAATTATCTAGATTTACAGAATTTGATTCTAATTTTCTTTTGTATTTTGTAAAATTATTTGTTTTCTAAAATGTTGTATCTGCTCATCTGGTAACTGAAATAAAAAAAAATTAATCATTTTGTCTCTCACTTATTCACCCGTTCCCCATTGATGGGTTAGTCATGGGAAGCTAACAGCTAATTAGGAGCTAACAGCTAATTGGAAGCTAACAGCTAATTAGAAGCTAACAGCTAATAAGAGCTAACAGCTAATTAGAAGCTAACAGCTAATAAGGAGCTAACAGCCAATAAGGAGCTAACAGCTAATTGGGAGCTAACAGTTAATTAGAAGCTAACAGCTAATAAGGAGCTAACAGCTAATAAAAAGCTAACAGCCAACAAAGAGCTAACAGCCAACAAAGAGCTAACAGCCAACAAAGAGCTAACAGCTAATTAGGAGCTAACAGATATTTAGAAGCTAACAGCTAATTAGAAGCTAACAGCTAATAAGGAGCTAACAGCTAATTAGAAGCTAACAGCCAATAAGGAGCTAACAGCTTATTAGAAGCTAACAGGCAATCAGGAGCTAACAGCCAATCAGGAGCTAACAGCTAATTAGGAGCTAACAGCTAATTAAAAGCTAACAGCCAACAAAGAGCTAACAGCTAATTAGGAGCTAACAGCTAATTAAAAGCTAAAAGCCAACAAGGAGCTAACAGCTAATTAGGAGCTAACTGCTTATTAGAAACATTTATTAGGCTCTGATTCATTTTTATGATCATTTTATTTAGATTAAATAAAAATTAAAGCTGCACTGGTTATTTTCTAACGTTTTTAACTTGCTTTAGTTAAAGATGATTGAAATCGTGAAGAGCTGCTCATTGTTAATAGTGGATCTTTGGTTCATCAGGATTAAACGCAAACATCTGCTGCTAAGTGGCTGCTGTGGTTAGGTAAGTCCTGTGTTACCATGGAAACACCTGGATGCCTTTACCCATCTGTTATCATCATGTACCTGCAGCTATAAAGATGTCTCCTAATAATCCACCCTCTTTCTGTGACGTCCAGCAACATGTGGGGGTGGGGGGAGGAGCCCAGGTTTTTTCCCTCTGACAGGTGGGAAGTTCAGGGACTGAAGCAGCATCCAGGTGGAGCTGCGGTGTCCTGCTATAACCCCCCCCATCAGAACCAGAGCATGCTCCAAACTCTTTTCATTACCTTCCCCTGCACCATCTGCAGGAATATCTTGATAATTCAGATCTAAATCTTTTATTTAAACCTATTGAACAACCAGATATCATACGGGTCCTAGTTCCTGAGCTGAGAACAGGTCATAACCAGCTTTTCCAACAAGGCAAGGCAGAGCCTATTTATATCATCCATTCACCAACAGACTCATTTATATTGCAAAGATCACTATGTGAAAGAAAGAACAACTTAGAGAATAATTGTATCTTGTCTGATCTCACCTTTTCACGACATTCAGCTTAGAAAATGACAAACAGAATGTATTTCAGTATAGCAGTAACATTTATTTAGCCAAGGAAAAGCTCTACATATGAAGCTGTAATTGTCCCATTTAGCAGTTTCTACAAACCCAAGGTGAGTCCTTCCTGCATGTGCGACAGGTATACTTTGTGCAGTGAACACAACGCTCAGTGCTGTGGTTCCTGTTGCAGAGAATGAACACCTGGCCTGCTTAGAATAACAATGAAAAAATAGAGTTTAACACATATTCCCAAAGTGAGAGTTGTAGGATGAACTAGATGAGGTTATCTATGTGTGCTACAAGTTTGGAGGCACTACAGTGATCTATAGTGTAATAATTGGCTATTGCCTGCTTATAATAATGAATAAATCTCCAAATTACAGTTTGGCCTATCTTCCCATAGTTAGAGTTGTAGTCTGATCCAGATGAGGTCATCTGTGTATCGTACAAGTTTGGAGGCACTACAGTGATCTACAGTGTAATTATTGCTCATTTTATACCTATTCTAATAATAGAATATAAGAGCACATTACAATCCATATGCACACTACAAAAAAGAGCAATAAGAATAATATGCAAAGTAGGATTTAGAGAGCACACCAATCGATTATTTATACAGCTATATGCATTAAATTTCACAGACCTGGTAAAATTCAAGACAGCGCAAGTAATGTATAAAGTAAAAAACAAACTAGTGGTTAAAAATATAAATGAATTGTTTCAAGAACGAGATGAAAAATATAATTTTAGAGGAGATGCAGTATTCAGAACGAAGACGGTACGAACAGCGATGAAAAGAATGACTATATTAAGTAGTGGAGTGAAGTTATGGAATAGTCTACAGCCGTGTTTAAAGCAGAGTGTGAACATAAATTTGTTTAAGAGAAGGTACAAAAAATTACTTTTGGATAAATATGTAGAAGAGGAAAGATAAAAAACAGGTAGATTAATATGGAAGAGTGAATGTAACTAGTTAAATGAGGAACTTAGGTCTCTTGAATCATTAGGGATGGGAAACTAAGAAGTTTATATTTCGTCCCATTCCTATTCGAACAATTTATTATGGTTTATGTATTCATTGTGTTGTGTTGTATTTACACATCTTATATTGTTGTGTTGTTCGAATAAACTGAACTGAACTGAACAGAATAGAGGAGCCGTTTATCATTTAGACTCTGGAAATTCTTCAGAAAAGTATTATTTTGGAATCCAATGAATTTGATACTAATCCTCCTCTCCTTGGTGACGCTTTTGAGATAACAGCCTGATCCTGAAGGTGGAGAAGACCAAGGAGATCATGGTGGACTCAGGAAGAAGCGGCCTGACCACGCTCCACTGCTCATCAACAGCTCAGCTGTAGAGGTGGTCAGCAGCACCACATTCATCACAGACACCCTCACCTGGACTGGAAACACCACCTCACTGGTCCAAAGGGCCCAGAAGCGCTTGGACTTCCTGCCCCCCCCCCCCATCCTCCCCTCCTTCTCCAGAAGCCCCATAGAGAGCGTTCTGAGCAGCTGTCTCACTGTGTGGTGTGGAGGCTGCAGCGCCTCAGATTGGAAGAAGGTGAGAACAGCAGAGAGGATCATGGGGGCTCCTCTTCCCTCCATTAAAGACATTTCATCCCAGCGCTGCGTGTCCCGAGCCCGTGACATCATCAATGACCCCTCACCCCCCCACCATGCTGCCCTCTGGGAAGAGGCTTCCCAGCATTCAATGCAGGACCAGCAGGTTCTGCAGCAGCTTCTTCCCCACCGCCATCACACTGATCAATGTTGTTTAAAATGGGTTATTTTATTGTATTTTATTATATATATTATTCTTTTAAAAGCTCAAAAGTTTGAACTATAAATTTACAGTCATATGTTTATATTACTATTTTACTCTTTGTTACTGTTTTCAAGGCTGCACTTAAAAAAAATGAAATTTTTTGTTTTTTTTTGTTTTTCTCCATCCTGGAGAGAAACATCAGCTGTGCTGCTGCCATCAACACCTTTGTTTCTAGATGTTGGAGCTTGGCCTGTTTTCCAGTGTAGTCCTGTTTCTCTGACTGTGACTAACTGGATGTGCTCTCTTCATCCTCTGACATGGGAGCTGGCTCGGAGCTCGTCTGCCTGGCTGTGTGTTTCCTGGACGGGGCCGCCTGTGGAGCTGGTTGACAGTTGCCTTTTGTATCTATGCTTCTTTTTCTATGTCTGCTTCTGTCTCCTTGAACCCCAGTGGGCCTCAGCAGATGGCCGCTCACACTGAGCCTGGTTCTGCTGGAGGTTTCTTCCTGTTCAAAGGGAGTTTTTCCTCTCCTCTGTCGCTACAAGCATGCTTAGTGTGAGGGATTGCTGAAGAGTCAATGAGTCGATGCAATCAGCTGGTTTTCCTTAGAAAACTTTTACCTTTAATCAGACCTGATGATCTGACCTCAGGTGACATGTTTTCATTTGGAGATATAGAAATAAACACGACTGAATTTCAGCAACGTGTTTCATGTTGTGTATAGATGTGTGTGTGTGTGTGTGGGTGGGTGTGTGTGTATGGGTGGCCATGTCTTTAATACCTGGTGGGGACAATTTCCTAGGAATATGCTACATTTTGGGGACTCATAGGTACATATGGGGACCAACAACTGGTCCCCATAAGGAAAGTTTCTCTTCTTGGGGTGGGGGTTAGGTTTAGGACTAAGGTGTGAATTAAGTTTAGGTTAGGTTTAGGGATAGGTATGTGTCGGTAATGGTTAGGGTTAGGGCAAGGGTCACGGTTAGGCCATATAAATTAGTGGGAAATGAATGGAAGTCAATGGAAGGTCCCCACAAGGATATTGTGACACAACATGTGTGCGTGTGTGTGTGTGTGTGTGTGTGAGTGTGTGTGTGAGTGTGTGTCCTCCTGTCTGTCTGTGTTTCCAGTCTATCAGCTGTTATGAGGCTCGTTAGCAGCCTGATAGCGTGCTGCAGCTGGGCCCGTCCCAGCAGAGACCTCCTCATAGCACCTCCCTGCTCAGCGTGCAGTAACCCCCCCCCATAGACAGCTGGATAAAGATGGCAGCACCAGGTCCCCCATCCCTCACAGTCTCTCTCTCCATCATCTGCAGCTCCTGCCTTCTTCAAAACATGCTAGTTAGTTGATCTGTGAGGAAGAGGAAGTGAGAAGGAGGCAGCCTGCATAATGAGACGCCTCCTGCTGTACTTCATGCAAATAGGAAGCCTGACATGTCAGAGGCTTGGATCTGTTCTGACAGACACGGTGACAGGCGGGTGACAGCAACTTAAAACCTGCACTCCCCCCCCACCCCCCCGGTGAATATATTTACAACCTCTGTATATTAATGCTCTCTTCCCTTCTAATCTGAGCTCCCTGCATTAGTTCAGAGCCTCTATTTCACAGAATGCAGAGTTAGTCGTCTGACTGAACGGGAGCTTTAAACCCAGAATGATGCTGGCTGTTAGTCTGCCTCCCTGCAGGAAACACACTGATAATCATTCACCTTCAGAAACGCTGAACTAAAAGCTGTAATAATCCCAAATAATCTGGAGAATATTTCCACCATTTAACCTGATTCAGTCCAAGTTGTTCACTTCACACTGGAAGCTTTCATGGATTTTATTGTGATGATGAGGAAAGAAAATGATCAAGTTCTTTAATAAAATGTTGAAAAGTTATTTTATATTTCTATCTTTGGTAAATATCTGTGATTGATGCAGAAATGAAAAATAGTTCAGGTGTCAGTCTGACATCATTAGGCAACATGTTAATTAACTGCCAAGGTTTCAGAGATCAACCAAAAACTAAGAATGTTTTTCCTCCTATAAGTTTTCCTGATGTTTGAATTCATTTCTATTCAGTCTATTTCTATAGCTCAAATTCACATCATGTCATCTCAGGTCACTTTATAGATCAACCAGATCATCCAGTCAGATTGATTCAAAGTTTTCTATCTAAGGAAAACCAGCTGATTGCATCGACTCATTGACTCTTCAGCAATCCCTCACACTAAGCATGCTTGTAGCGACAGTGGAGAGGAAAAACTCCCTTTGAACAGGAAGAAACCTCCAGCAGAACCAGGCTCAGTGTGAGTGGCCATCTGCTGAGGCCCACTGGGGTTCAAGGAGACAGAAGCAGAGATAGAAAAAGAAGCATAGATACAAAAGGCAACTGTCAACCAGCTCCACAGGCGGCCCCGTCCAGGAAACACACAGCCAGGCAGACGAGCTCCGAGCCAGCTCCCATGTCAGAGGATGAAGAGAGCACATCCAGTTAGTCACAGTCAGAGAAACAGGACTACACTGGAAAACAGGCCAAGCTCCAACATTTACTGGAAAAACCAACAGATCCCAGAAATGAAAAACAGCCTGAAACCTTTGGATGCTGTGGATTAGCCAGGAAGGGCTCCATCCATCCATCCATCCATCCATCCATCCATCCATCCATCCATCCATCCATCCATCCATCCATCCATCCAGCTTCCATCCATCCATCCATCATCCATCCATCATCCATCCATCCATCACTCCATCCATCCATCCATCATCCATCCACCATCCATCCATCCATCCCATCATCCATCCATCCATCCATCCATCCATCCACTTCCCCTCCATCCATCCATCATCCATCCACCATCCATCCCTCCATCCTCCATCCATCCCTCCATCCGCTTCCAAAC
>NW_024038512.1:0-25000 GCF_016077235.1 Cyprinodon tularosa
TTTAATTTCCGGCTAAATAAACTCAAACTTTGGAGTTTAGATCCATTTTCTTGGTTTTCTCTGAATTTTTTACCTGAACCAGTTTTCATTTCCATTCGATTCTATCAAATTTCCACTAATTCACCAGAACATGTCAGGCTACTTACAGAACATTATAAGAATCTCAATGCATAGAATAAGTATTTCCTTTGTTGCTGTAATCCCTTCTTGTTTAGGGTGTGTGCAGGGGCGCTGCAAGGTATTTGGGGCCCCATTAAAGACCTTGATATTGCCAAAAAAAATTTATGTAAAGTTTAAAACTGCTATAAAGAAGCACTTAGTCATGTAATTTACATTTTCAGTGTATTTTTTATTGTAACATTTCTACAGAAAATGATCAGAATGTGAAAAAGTATACATTAACCTTAAACTTTACTTTTAAATCCTATAAAAATAATAGCAGCTGATTAAAACAAAAAAACAAACACCTGTATCTACACTCACCGGCCACTTTATTAGGTACCCCATGCTAGTAACGGGTTGGACCCCCTTTTACCTTCAGAACTGCCTCAATTCTTGGTGGCATAGATTCAACAAGGTGCTGGAAGCATTCCTCAGGGAGTTTGGTCCATATTGACATGATGGCATCACACAGTTGCCGCAGATTTGTCGGCTGCACATCCATGATGCGAATCTCCCGTTCCACCACATCCCAAAGATGCTCTATTGGATTGAGATCTGGTGACTGTGGAGGCCATTTGAGTACAGTGAACTCATTGTCATGTTCAAGAAACCAGTCTGAGATGATTCCAGCTTTATGACATGGCGCATTATCCTGCTGAAAGTAGCCATCAGCAGTTGGGTACATTGTGGTCATAAAGGGATGGACATGGTCAGCAACAATACTCAGGTAGGCGTTGGCGTAGCAACGATGCTCAATTGGTACCAAGGGGCCCAAAGAGGGCCAAGAAAATATTCCCCACACCATGACACCACCACCACCAGCCTGAACCGTTGATACAAGGCAGGATGGATCCATGCTTTCCTGTTGTAGACGCCAAATTCTGACCCTACCATCCGAATGTCGCAGCAGAAATCGAGACTCATCAGACCAGGCAACGTTTTTCCAATCTTCTATTGTCCAATTTCCATGAGCTTGTGCAAATTGTAGCCTCAGTTTCCTGTTCTTAGCTGAAAGGAGTGGCACCCGGTGTGGTCTTCCGCTGCTGTAGCCCATTTGCCTCAAAGTTCGACGTACTGTGCGTTCAGAGATGCTCCTATGCCCACCTTGGTTGTAACGGGTGGTTATTTGAGTCACTGTTGCCCTTCTATCAGCTCCAACCAGTCTGGCCATTCTCCTCTGACCTCTGGCATCAACAAGGCATTTCCGCCCACAGAACTGCCGCTCACTGGATGTTTTTTCTTTTTCGGACCATTCTCTGTAAACCCTAGAGATGGTTGTGCGTGAAAATCCCAGTAGATCAGCAGTTTCTGAAATACTCAGACCAGCCCTTCTGGCACCAACAATCATGCCACGTTCAAAGTCACTCAAATCACCTTTCTTCCCCATACTGATGCTCGGTTTGAACTGCAGGAGATTGTCTTGACCATGTCTACATGCCTAAATGCACTGAGTTGCCGCCATGTGATTGGCTGCTTAGAAATTAAGTGTTAACGAGCAGTTGGACAGGTGTACCTAAAAAAGTGGCCGGTGAGTGTATGTACAAAGGAACAGAAAATAAGTGTATGATTGTGAAAATATTGTCCCATCAGGTTTCACAATAACTTTATTAACGGACAAATCGTTTTTATGCTGGCTTTGAGAATTTATTTTTCATACTCGTAAAGATAAAACATGTATTTGTTATGTGGCTGCTTCAGGCTGCTCATGAGAATTATTTAGATTTATAGATGTCTTTTAATGGTTGTAATTTGATCTGAATGTCTGATTTTGATCAAATGTCTGATATTTGAATTGAGAAAGCTTCCTGGAGGTGAAGCGAAACGTCTTCAAATCTTGGAAACCAAGTCCAGGGGATTGTTTTTTTAAAACTTTTACGTAATGACTACGACCTGGATGACTGAGAATCTTCATCAGCACAAAGAATTCCAATAGTCCAGCTTTGAAGTAACAAATGCATGGACTAGTTTCTCAGCATCACCCCTGGACAGGAGATTTCTCATTTTTATTGTGCAGATTAAATAAGGAATTTCTAGAAACCTCTTTGATATGGGGTTTAATTGACACATTAGAATATTATCTCATGTCATAGGTTCAAAATGTTTAGGCCAGGAATGTGTTGTCACCTCACTGCATTAATAACTTAATAACTGCCAGAAAAAAAATCCCCACAAAATAAAATTCCACAACAACCATCCGATTAATAAATGTTCTATTTATTGACTATGAAGAACAAGGTGGTAGGGAAGATTGGATGGACTGATTGATTGTCCCTTTGACGCATGGCGACCCCTGCTGGTCATTTAAAAATCCTGTCCTGCGTCCTTCAGACTTTCAATGATAAAGCTCTCCTTGAATGGATAGATTAATTCCCAGTAAAGCTGGCAGCCATATATGTAGCTACAACACCTGCTTTAATTAGAAGCGATGACAAAGATGAGGGATGGAAATCCAATGAAAGGAAGTTTCTCCATGCCCACCAGAGCAGGAGCTTTATTTTGGAAAGTACCCCCAACAACGAAAGGATTGAATTTAGAATGATATTTTTGGGGGGAGGGGACAAAAAAACTAAATTATTTGGGAAAAGGGCTGTTTTTTAGGTTTTTTTTTCTTCCTTTTGGTGTGTTTTATAGTACGCAAGAAGACTGATAAAAATGACCTTGGTCAAGGAGTGAAACTGATATATTTTATCATTAATTTTTGTGTGTGTGTGCATATAAAGAGATCCAAAAATATGGAAGAGAATTGGGGCCACTGGGGAAAAAAAATATTTATTTTATTTTAGTTTAGTTTAATATGGGGGCTGCTCAGTGGAACAGTGGGTAGCACTGCTGCCTTGCAGCAAGAAGGTTCTTGGTCCGATTCCCGACCTGGGGTCTTTCTGCATGGAGTTTGAGCATGCGTGGGTTCTCTCCAGGTACTCCTCCCACAGTCCAAAAACATGATTGTTAGATTAATTGGCTTCTCTAAATTCTCCTTAGGTGTGAGTGTGAATGGTTGTTTGTCCTGTTTGTCTCTGTTTCCCTGCGATGGACTGGAGACCTGTCCAGGGTGGACCCCGCCTCACAACCGCTGACAGCTCGAGATAGACACCAGCGACCCCACTTGGGATTAAGCGTGTCTGAAAATGGATGGAAGGATAGTTTAAAAGGGGGAAAAAAGTCAGAATATTGGCTTTTATCCCAGAATTCAGGTTTTTTTCTCTCCTAATAAACTAAAATAAAATAACTTAAGTTTTTTAAATGAATATATTTTTAATATCTGTTCAGTCAGTTGTTTGCACTTTCTTACATGAACAGCAGAGGGCAGCCTCTACATCCTATCATAGTTAAGCATGGGAACTGCAATGTGCAAGTACTACCAGCAGGGGGCTCCAGCCTAACATCTACCACTGCCAACAACTTCACGTTAATGACAGTCCTAGAAGGATGATGAAGATGATGATGATGATCCTCCAACTCCAGCATGCTGCTCTGTCTGTCTGTCTGTCTATCTGTGCTCCAAACAGCATTTAAACACATGAAACATCATCCTTTCATTTCTGATGCTCCTCCTTCACTCTGTGGGTACAGCTGCATTTAAGGCCCCCATGTTGATAAAGTGACTCTGTTGATGTTTTATGGTGACATGGGATTCTACCAGGGACACTGCATCCTCCATCCCACTGGCAGGATGAACATGAAACTCAGAGGAAACACTAAGATCCAAAAACCATGAGTGCAGATCAGACCCCAGACCTGGCAGACAGCCTGTTTGTTTGGAGAGGAGAATAAAGAGCAGATATTAGCTTGGACATGACCTATTATATCATCGAACCACTGATTAACCCCCTCCCTCTGCTGGAGGCCCTGACTCCTTTAGTGGAATATTATATATTTTACTTTACTATAAGTGACTGACTAATCAGCTTCTGTGAAAAAGAAGCTGATAAGTCAGTCACTTCATTTGGATGGGATTAAACTGATTTCAGATAATAAAGTAAAAAAATATGACAGATCAGGACCTGTCATTTAAATCCCATATCAAAGAGGTTCCTAGAATTTCCTTCTTTCATCTGAGGAATATTGCAAAAATGAGCAATCTCCTGTCCAGGGGTGATGCTGAGAAACTAGTCCATGCATTTGTTACTTCAAGGCTGGACTATTGTAATTCTTTACTATCAGGAAGTCCACAAACTGTAGTTAAAAGCCTTCAGCTGATCCAAAATGCTGCAGCCAGAGTTCTGATGAAAATGAAAAAGAGAGATCATATCTCGCCTATCCTGGCTTCTCTTCATTGGCTTCCTGTTAAATCCAGAATAGAATTTAAAATCCTCCTTCTCACATATAAAGCCTTAAATGGCCAAGCTCCATCTGATATCAGAGATCTGATTGTTCCTTATGTTCCTAACAGAGCACTTCGCTCTCAATCTGCAGGTTTACTAGTGGTTCCTAGAATTTCTAAAAGTAGAATGGGAGGCAGATCTTTTAGTTATCAGGCTCCTCTCCTGTGGAACCAACTACCAGCTTTAGTCCGTGAGGCAGACACCCTGTCTACTTTTAAGGCTAGGCTTAAAACTTTCCTTTTTGATAAAGCTTCTAGTTAGAGTGGCTCAGGTTATCCTGAGCTTTCTCTATAGTTCTGCTGCTATAGGCTTAGACTGCTGGAGGACATAGGGACCCCTTTTTCATCATTCTGCTTCATTCTATCTCTATTCTCCCACTCTGCAGAATCTGTTAGTTCAGTCTCTAACGTTCTGCTCTCTCTGCTTTTTCTCATAGTAGCTTCATCTGGTCTGTTCCTGTTTGGCTGTGACTCCATCCTGGAGAGAAATATCAGCTGTGCTGCTGCCATCAACACCTTTGTTTCTAGATGCTGGAGCTTGGCCTGTTTTCCAGTGTAGTCCTGTTTCTCTGACTGTGACTAACTGGATGTGCTCTCTTCATCCTCTGACATGGGAGCTGGCTCGGAGCTCGTCTGCCTGGCTGTGTGTTTCCTGGACGGGGCCGCCTGTGGAGCTGGTTGACAGTTGCCTTTTGTATCTATGCTTCTTTTTCTATGTCTGCTTCTGTCTCCTTGAACCCCAGTGGGCCTCAGCAGATGGCCGCTCACACTGAGCCTGGTTCAGCTGGAGGTTTCTTCCTGTTCAAAGGGAGTTTTTCCTCTCCACTGTCGCTACAAGCATGCTTAGTGTGAGAGATTGCTGAAGAGTCAATGAGTCGATGCAATCAGCTGGTTTTCCTTAGATAGGAAACTTTGAATCAATCTGACTGGATGATCTGGTTGATCTGGATCTATAAAGTGACCTGAGATGACATGATGTGAATTGGCGCTATAGAAATAAACTGAATAGAATTGAAAAAATAAGCCTAATATAATAGAAATCTATCTGGTCTGGCAACAGCAGAGCTCAACACATCTTACCTCAGTCCTATGATGAAACCAATAATAAACATTCATAATAAATGCATCACGCAACATAAGATTGCATGATGACGCCCCCTCCTATGCCTTGAACAGGCCCCTCTATATTTAAGCCTGCTAATACGGCAGTTTCAAAAACATATATGACTAATGAAATCTACAACATGAGCTGTCAGAGGGAGCTGCAGCATTCTCCTGTTTTCAGTTAAAGAGCTGCTCCATTAATTGCTGTGAGCTGTGATTATTCACCAGGGTTTATAATTAGGAAGGAGTCAGGAGTGTTTCATGCTGCATAATTACACGTTTCTACCCATTTATCTGGGAGGCATTAAACTCCACCATCGTGATATTAGGGGGATCCTGCTTTGAACCGTGTTACTTGAAATTGATTTTCAAGAGCTCATCAAATTGATTGCTTTTCTTTGTCTCTGTCACGGTGAGGTGGAGGTTTGAGAGGACCCACATGCAGAGACTGAAGCTGAGGCGGTTTATTGAAAGATTTAATTAACCAAAAAGGGTAACAAAAGCAAAAATCCAAAAATATAAATCCAAAAAAAAAAAATAAAAATAAATGAGAACCAGGAATACTCACAACAAGATGGGCAAAGAAATTACGACAAACCGGCCAAGAGTGACTGACCAGGAGGAGAATATATGGGAGAGAGAAACAAAGAGCAGGCTAATGAGCAGATTGGGGGCAGGTGTGAACAGAGGAGTCTAGAAGGGAGCTATGGGAATAGAGACTGACACAAAAGGGCAAACAAGAAATATCCAGGAACTCAAATACAATCAAAAATAACTGGAACACAAAGATGGAAATAAGAGCAATAAAAACTCAGAGATAAAACTTGAACAGAACCAAAACCACGACAGTCTCAGTTTTCCTCGGTTTGACAGATGTTGGTGAAAATACATTTCTGTATTTCTGCTGGTTTTAGTTCTATTTCTGAAGGTGCTGTAGAGGCCTCAACATTTCAAATGACCTTATTTTTAACAGTATTAAACTTCTAACTTGTTTTCTTCGTTATATAAACCGTAGTTTCGTTCTCTATCCTGCATATATCTATACCAGAATGGAGGAATTAAAGCAGTGAAAGTTTAACTTTTAGCTGTTTTCCTTTATTTCTGTCCTGGTTTAACAAACCAAGCTGATCTAAACACATGAGGAAACAAACACTTCATGCAGTGAAGCAAACCTGAAGCAGTCTTACTTATTTCTATTTTCATTTTTAATTTATTTGAGATGTTGTATTACTTCTATTTCTATTTTAGACTGTTTCCTTTGGCTCATTTTCATCTCTAGTTTCTTGGTGAATTGATGTAAAACTAGGAGGACATGATAAATACAGATGTTAACTACATTATAAATGCGGAATATTTTCAAAGTAAAAGAGGTAAAGTGATTGTAGTGCTAATTATTATTATTTTTGTGTGTGTGTGTGTGTCCTGTCTAGGTAATCTAGCTCTGGGAATGGATATCCCAGAGCTAGCTGATAGCCCAACAGCTTTGCTTTCACCAGCAGAGCAGTATGACTGCTGCCATGAGGATCTGCTTGATATTTGTTTATTAAACTTTATTGAAAATGATATGAAGAGTAAAATCGTATAGAACGGACACAGAAAGGCAGGTGGGAGAGAAAGAGGGGATAAGAATTAACGAGAGAGAGATAGAGACAGGAAAGAGTGCATGAAAAGAGAGAGAATAAAACAAAACAGCAAAAATAGAGACAGAAGATCAACAGTAACTTCTAGAATTCTGCTTCCACAGCTGGATGAGACGAGAGGAACAGAAAACAGAGAACAAGCAAAAACAAAACAAGAGAAAACCAAACATGAAAAGCTTCCAGAGCAGCAGGTATCCTTTCCTTTCTGTCAGAGGCAGAACCTGTGGTGATCCCTCAATGTTAATCTGTGTGGTATATATCTATAGCCGCAGCTCAGTGTTGGCGTGAATCCATGAATCCCTGGAACCAAACTATCGTGGTATGTATGGATGAGCGTGCTCGTCTGTAATGGATTTACAAAGCTTCTTCAGGAGGACAAATTGATCAAATGCAGGTGTGGGTGGCCCCAAACTAACCCTACAGGCCCGGGGTAGATCAAGAAGCGATCCTGGCCCCAGATATGCAGAGGCCACCCAGATCACTGAGACATAAGCGTGGCAGTCATTGGGAGGGCCGCACCCACCAGAGGAGGGCAGACGAGAGCACCCAGAGCCTGACCGGGGGGCCGGACCCGGGAGGCCATAGTTCCAGGATCCCACGGGCCACAGCAGCGAGTCTATGGGCTCCGCCGGTGGCTGGTCACGCCTAAGGTGGATCCGGATGAGAGCTCTGGGTTCCGAGGTCGGTGAACGACCAGGAGTTCCTTATGTCCAAGGCGCTCTGATGAACGGCTGACTGCCCCGACTGGTTTTATGACTAATCCGTATAAATGTGTCCTTCTAGCTGCCTTCCAAGCTCTTGTAAATAACGATAGTTTTGCTCATTCTCTCATGTTTACAGCGTCTGTGTTCCAGGTTGGACCGGCTCTATGCAGAGACAGCAGGCCGTCCCCTTCAGAGGAAGCTCTGCTTCACCTAATATTCCTCTTTCCAAGGGCTTTCAGGGAAGCCAGAGCTATGATCATGTCTACCAGCTCAACCTCGGCTGTTGGAAGGTTTAAACTGCTTGGTGTATGTTTTTAAAAAAGCTGCAATATAATCTAAAACACCATTTATTGAATAAGAAAAAAAATCATGACAGGAAATGACAGCAGAAGATAAAGTCTTCCATCCGGTTCCAAACAGACTTAGATTTAAACTTATATTCGTTAGTCAAATTTACCACCAGCTTTTTTTTATTACATACAAGCTGCAATCCTCCACCTTAAGAGCAGCTTCCTACTCTGAAGGTATTTTTCGAGTTAATCTTCTTCTCTTTTTAGTTTTCAAATTGAAAGAGAAATCAAACCGGTAAAAAAAAAAGATTTTACACCACTGAATGCTGTTACTGTATTTCTTAAAATGCTCTCAGGTATTCGAATGACTAATCTATATAAATGTTGTCCCTCTGTAGTTTTTATAGTTTGGAGGAACTTGCTCGTTTCCATTTGGCCGCGTTAACATCTCGCTCCTTTGGCTCTACATCTAACATATGGTGCTATGCGGTGATGTTGCCCCGGCTGCAGGAGTTTAAATGAAATTTCCCTTATAAAGCAGGAGGCATCCATTTGGATTTGCATGATGTGTCACAGGAGCCACATGGAGACCCAGAGAGCAGAGGAGCAGTTTCACTAAGGCCTGCTGCAGCAGCTGTTTCCCTGCATCTCTGCAGGTTTCCTTCTAAACCTGATAAGCTGAAGCTGCTTGTTCTTTGTTTTATCCTGCAAATGACACTGACCCCCACCAAACCCCTCCTCCCCCCAACATGCTCCTAAACCAGTTGGATAAACACCATTACTAGCATGTGAAAAGATGATTAGTTTCTATTCTCCAGCTGCTGGGGTCACACCTCTGGATACAAAGTCCTTTCTAAAGTATGACAGTATGTAATGTTATCCTGTTTGTAAAAATGGGAACTGCAACAAGATATTTTAGGTTTATATTTGACCCTTTGCTGATTTTGCAGGTTTGCCCATTTACAAAGAATGCAACAATCTATAATCATATGTAAATTCTAACAGTGAGACAGAATCCCAAAGAAAATTCCAGAAAACCACATCATATGAATTTATAAAAATTGATAACCTTCTGATGAGGAAAAAACAAGTATATGACCCCCTACCAAATAGCAAGTATTCTGGCTCCTACAAGCCAGTTAGTCTTTCTTTCAGACAGCCCCCAATCCCAACCAATTATCTACATCAAATACACCTGCCTCACCTCGTTACCTGTATAAGACACCTGTCAACACCCAGCATCCAACATCACCACCATGGGCAAGACCAAAGAGCTTTCTACGGACATCAGGGACAACATGTTGATCTGCACAAGGCTGGGATGGGCTGCAAGAGAATGGGAAAGCAACTTGGAGAGAAAAGATCAACTGTCGGTGCAGTTATCAGGAAATGGAAGAAGCACCACACCACCGCCAACCTCCCTCGGTCTGGTGGGGTGTCCCTGATCATTAGCCTGACGTAGTCCTACTCCATTCTAGTCAGAATGTGAGTCTGATGCTGCTCCATAGAACTGTGATAATGGGGCGTGTTTTGAACGGACCAGGAAAAAAAATTCCTCTGCACTCAATTGGATAGACCTACAACCAATAAGAGCAACGGAGTGCGTGACGTATGTTAAGCGATGCATAGTTGTTGTCAACAAAAATCAAAGCGTGCAGTTGCGCGCCTAGAATAAGAAGATAAGCCTTGATCGCGTTTCTCTGTTCCTCTTTTAAAATTAATTTGCTGTCGATATCTTCTAGAACAGACCTAATAGCAGAATCTACTCACCTCAACTCTCCAGCGGCAGCCATTGTTGTTGTCACCCAAGCGCGCTTTGGTCACGTGGTTGATAACATTACTGTTGATCATCTGTCCATCATCGTATAAAGCCCGCCCTGACAATTTGATTGGATCGCCAGAGGGTGGGCGATCTTACTCGCGCTACTATGGAGCAGAGCCAGACCGAACTTCCCAACCTCAAACCTTGTGGGCGGGACTAAGTTCGGAATGGCACCCAGGCTACCTGATCATGCCAACGGTGAGGAATCATCCCAAAACCACAAGGGGGGACCTGATGAATCAACTGAAGGCTGCTGGGACCACAGTTACAAAAGAAACGGTTGGTAACACACTACGCCGTCATAGATTGAAATCCTGCAGCACGCAGGGTCCCCCTGCTCAAGAAGAAACATGTACAGGCCCGCATGAAGTTCGCCTTTCACCACCTGGACGACTCAGAAGAGGCCTGGAAGAAGGTGATGTGGTCAGATGAGACCAAAATAGAACTTTTTGGCCTCAACTGAACTCGCCGTGTTTGGAGGGCAAAGAACACCGAGTACAACCCAAAGAACACCATCTCCACCGTCAAGCATGATGGAGGCAACATCATGCTTTGGGGGTGCTGTTCAGCCAAGGAGACGGGACAACTCCATGGTATTGAGGGGAGGATGGACGGGGCCATGTATGGTGGAATTCTGGACCAACATCTCCTTCCCTCAGTGAGAGAGCTGAAGATGGGTGGAGGATGGGTGTTTCAGCACCACAACGACCCTAAGCACATCGCCATGGCAACAAAAGAGTGGCTGAAGAAGAAGCACATCAAGGTTCTGGAGTGGCCTAGCCAGTCTCCACACCTGAATCCAATTCAAAATCTTTGGAGGGAGCTTAAAATTCCAGTTGCCAGGCGACAACCTGGGAACCTGAATGATTTGGAGGCTGTCTGCAGGGAGGAGTGGGCCAATATCCCTGCTGTCATGTGCACAAACCTTTTCACCAACTATAAAAACCGTTTGACATCTGTGCTGGCCAATAATGGCTTTTCTACAAAATATTAACAAGCTGTTTGTCCAGGAGGTCAAATACTTGTTTTTCCTCATCAGATGATTATCAATTTTAATAAATTCATATGATGTGAATTTATGGAATTTTCTTTGGGATTCTGTCTCACTGTTAGAATGTACATATGATTAAAATTGTATATTGTTGCATCCTTTGTAAGTGGCCAAACCTGCAAAATCAGCAAGGGGTCAAATACTTATTTTCCCACTGTAGATCCATTGCCTGTATTGTCCCATTCTAATAGACTGCAGCATATTTCATTACAATTTTGTCAGATAAACAAAATTGAGCTATTAAAACTGGACAGACTTTATACATGGCTTTAAAGAAAAAAAAAAACGGGCCTATAAAAAAACAGTATTCCTTCCTGTGTGTACAGCTGCTGATGAGATCCTCACATTTCTTTAGAAACACAGATAACATGACAGGAGTGCTAGCATAAATAATTTAGAAACCCAAGGGATGTCCAGAACAAAGCAGAGAGCAGTTAGGGCTAGGGTAACCCAGGACCCAGGGACCCCCGAACCAGCCCCCGCGCCCCGCAGGACGCGCAGTTTTTCCTTACTTTTCCAATTCATGAGGATAGTTTTCTTAGGACTCATCAGATTAACAGCGCAGACAGGGGCAACGCAAAAACTCAGGATCCACGAGGCAGAAACAGGTCACCACCAGATTTTCAGAACAATACTCAGAATGCTAGAGGGAGCTGGAAAACACACAGCATATATAGGAGCTGGAAACAGGTGATCAGATAATCAGAAACCGGGCAGAGTTACACAGGTGAATGGAATGAGCAATCAAACCAGGATCATCACACTGGGGGATGTTCTTTATTCACATTAAGCAAAAATCCAAACATTTCTTACACGTACTGTTTAGCCGTGTCAGATTAAGACTATTGATCCCTGTTAGGAAATTTATGTTACATAAGGGTTATTGCTTTTATTTTTATCTGCATTATCTGCTTTTTCCCAGTAAGTTTTGTTTTCAAAAGATTAATAAATGTGCACCTAGAACCAAATATGATTAAATATAAAAGCCATTACTGTTCAATAGAAAATGTTAACTGGTCTGTATCTATAAATATTAGATCATAAGTAACATTAAAAATCCCACAACTAACCAAGATATGAGTAGGTGTTAACTTTAGCCTTTATCATTTCTACAGGCAGGTTTACAACAATATCAGATTCAGACTTTCAAACTTTCCATCTGTCCAATAATAAGTCGACTCAGCTTAATTAAGTCGGTTTGTTGATTTTTTTGGTGAAGGCCTAGTTAGTTCTACTGCCACTTCTACTAATGCTCACAGAAACTAGTCCTTTGATAACTAATATTATATTGTTATCATTATCATCTGTGTTGTATCGTTATGAACAAACTACAGTCCTAAAAAAACTGAATTCAGGGTCAAATTTATTTCCCTCCGTAAACTAATGCATCAGTTACACTCATTTCAATCAGTGATTCTCTATCGTCTCTTCAAAAGACGACTGTTGTGAATTTAATTACAGACAGATGTTGAGATCAAGTGTCAGTGATGTAACAGGAGCGACTCCCCTCAGATCAGATCTGCTCGGGGCCCCGCCCCGTCTTCTGACATCATCATATGGCAACTCCACTCAAAGAGGACAAACTGTATTGCACCCTTTTCTTAAAGTCGTAGGAAAGCAGCCGTTCTAACCGTTGCATTTCCGAATTCTCCTGAGTGGTGCACAACTGGGCCTTTAAACCCCATCAGATAGTGTTCCCTCTGCTTAACATGGGGGGAACGCTATCTGACGGGCCTATAAACCCCATCAGATAGCGTTCCCCCCATTTTAAACAGGGGGAACGCTACCTGACGGGCCTATAAACCCCGTCAGATAGCGTTCCCATCTGCTTAACATGGGGGGAACGCTATCTGACGAGCCTATAAACCCCGTCAGATAGCGTTCCCATCTGCTTAACATGGGGGGAACGCTACCTGACGGGCCTATAAACCCCGTCAGATAGCGTTCCCCTCTTCTTAATATGGGGGGAACGCTACCTGACGGGCCTATAAACCCCGTCAGGTAGCGTTCCCATCTGCTTAACATGGGGGGAACGCCATCTGACGGGCCTATAAACCCCGTCAGATAGCGTTCCCATCTGCTTAACATGGGGGGAACGCTACCTGACGGGCCTATAAACCCCGTCAGATAGCGTTCCCCTCTTCTTAACATGGGGGGAACGCTACCTGACGGGCCTATAAACCCCATCAGATAGCGTTCCCATCTGCTTAACATGGGGGGAACGCTACCTGACGGGCCTATAAACCCCGTCAGATAGCGTTCCCCTCTTCTTAACATGGGGGGAACGCTACCTGACGGGCCTATAAACCCCATCAGATAGCGTTCCCATCTGCTTAACATGGGGGGAACGCTACCTGACGGGCCTATAAACCCCATCAGATAGCGTTCCCATCTGCTTAACATGGGGGGAACGCTACCTGACGGGCCTATAAACCCCGTCAGATAGCGTTCCCCTCTTCTTAATATGGGGGGAACGCTACCTGACGGGCCTATAAACCCCGTCAGGTAGCGTTCCCATCTGCTTAACATGGGGGGAACGCCATCTGACGGGCCTATAAACCCCGACAGATAGCGTTCCCATCTGCTTAACATGGGGGGAACGCTACCTGACGGGCCTATAAACCCCGTCAGATAGCGTTCCCCTCTTCTTAACATGGGGGGAACGCTACCTGACGGGCCTATAAACCCCATCAGATAGCGTTCCCATCTGCTTAACATGGGGGGAACGCTACCTGACGGGCCTATAAACCCCGTCAGATAGCGTTCCCATCTGCTTAACATGGGGGGAACGCTACCTGACGGGCCTATAAACCCCGTCAGATAGCGTTCCCATCTGCTTAACATGGGGGGAACGCTACCTGACGGGCCTATAAACCCCGTCAAATAGCGTTCCCATCTGCTTAACATGGGGGGAACGCTACTTGACGGGCCTATAAACCCCATCAGATAGCGTTCCCCTCTTCTTAACATGGGGGGAGCGCTATCTGACGAGCCTATAAACCCCGTCAGATAGCGTTCCCATCTGCTTAACATGGGGGGAACGCTACTTGACGGGCCTATAAACCCCATCAGATAGCGTTCCCTCTGCTTAACATGGGGGGAACGCCATCTGACGGGCCTATAAACCCCGTCAGATAGCGTTCCCCTCTTCTTAACATGGGGGGAGCGCCATCTGACGGGCCTATAAACCCCATCAGATAGCGTTCCCATCTGCTTAACATGGGGGGAACGCTACTTGACGGGCCTATAAACCCCGTCAGATAGCGTTCCCTCTGCTTAACATGGGGGGAACGCCATCTGACGGGCCTATAAACCCCATCAGATAGCGTTCCCATCTGCTTAACATGGGGGGAACGCTACTTGACGGGCCTATAAACCCCATCAGATAGCGTTCCCCTCTTCTTAACATGGGGGGAGCGCTATCTGACGAGCCTATAAACCCCGTCAAATAGCGTTCCCATCTGCTTAACATGGGGGGAACGCTACTTGACGGGCCTATAAACCCCATCAGATAGCGTTCCCCTCTTCTTAACATGGGGGGAACGCCATCTGACGAGCCTATAAACCCCGTCAGATAGCGTTCCCCTCTTCTTAACATGGGGGGAGCGCTATCTGACGGGCCTATAAACCCCATCAGATAGCGTTCCCTCTGCTTAACATGGGGGGAACGCTATCTGATGCGGTGTAAACATCATCAGGCTGCATTACCTCTACTAATGGGTGTAAAGTTTTTTAACAGGGCATTCAGATCTGGTGAGTGTTATGCTGAAAAGTGCATCCCTGCCGAGATATGCATCCCAGACGTTTAAATATTCCTCTTGTGGGAAAAAAATGTGGTTATTTTGCAGATTAATTTACAAAAGTACGGGTGTTATGAACAACATTAAATCCAAAGATGTCTGAGGTGCGGCTGATTTACTTGTTGCAGTCTCTTGTAATTGAAGACGGGAGTTTGGGAACTGCAAAGCTTTGTCTTAAGCGGAAAATCAAACGCGCATCTACACAGCACAGCGTTCACAGACCAGTGTGATGCATTCATGAGCGTCAGATAGCTATGGTGCATTCAGGAGCATGGGACATTTCACACTTACAAGAAACTTAACTCATACCATAATGTATTTATTCAGAAACAGTGTGGGTTTTCTCACAAACTGAATGCTCTATAATTATATTTCTGTTATTGTTTATGCACATCTGCTAGCTTTCTATTCTAAAAAATCTATAATATTACAGCAGCAGATGATCAAAGTTTTTTAAAAAGCTTGTTTAAAATCTCCAAATGAGGCTTCAGATCATATTAAGCTGTCATTGTTTTACAGGCAGAATTAGCATTTGCTGACCTTTGACCTTTAACTACTGATGGATATACAGGAATACAGGGTCAACTCCTCATTCTGTTTAGAGAAACAGATTATTAAAAATGTCTCTGGACCTTTACTGGTTGATGATTTTCTTTATTCAGACCCGCTGATTTTTAATCGGTTCCCTCTGGTTTAATGTTTCTAAATATTTATTTCCCGTCATGTGCTCCATCCAATGCAGATCATTGGCTCCGCCCACATCTAGTGAAAACTAGTGTGATTGGATGAGTCATAGAAGGCAAACACTCATTGGTTAGCTAAAGGAAATCATCAGAAGCCAGCAGGTGTTCTTCAAACTGCTAACGTGAATTGTCTATGCCATGCTACAATGTAGGATTCAGAAAAAGATGTTGAAATGTCTGAAAGGTCGGACACAGGCGAGAGCGTATCGGGGGACAGAGACCAACAAGACCTCCCTCATCCTTGGCCCTATCTCTGAGAATTTTTAGAAATAGTTAAAAAAATTGAGCTTTCAGTTCATATAGCGGCATCTGGATGTTTTTATAAAGGTTACTTTATACTTTTATACTTTAAGTAGTTTTTGGAGCACATACTTTTTCACTTTTACTTGATTAAAGAGGTCAAGTTGATACTTCAACTTTTACCAGAGTGTTTTTAAACTGCAGGATCTATACTTCTACTGAAGTAACAAATGTGGGAACTTTTGACACCACTGCACACATCAGGTTCCGGTAAATCATACCTAAAAAAAAAAAAGCATTCTGTCAAGTTTAAGTCCTTAATATAATTAATGAAAGGCCCCAAATCCTCTCGAAAAGATACCGTTTGGATTTCCTAATATATTTTATTCTTTCTAGCGGCAAATTAGACGACATCTGTTTTAACCACTGAGTTGTGCATTAATGCATTTTTTGTCTCCTCGAACCCCAGTGGGCCTCAGCAGATGGCCGCTCACACTGAGCCTGGTTCTGCTGGAGGTTTCTTCCTGTTCAAAGGGAGTTTTTCCT
Source organism: Cyprinodon tularosa (assembly GCF_016077235.1). Taxonomy (NCBI): domain Eukaryota; kingdom Metazoa; phylum Chordata; class Actinopteri; order Cyprinodontiformes; family Cyprinodontidae; genus Cyprinodon; species Cyprinodon tularosa. Next base: position 16,424 of record NW_024038512.1, read on the forward strand.
CTCTACTGTCGCTGCAAGCATGCTTAGTGTGAGGGATTGCTGAAGAGTCAATGAGTCGATGCAATCAGCTGGTTTTCCTTAGATAGAAAACTTTGAATCAATCTGACTGGATGATCTGGTTGAACTGGATCTATAAAGTGACCTGAGATGACATGATGTGAATTGGAGCTATAGAAATAAACTGAAACTAAATTCAGTGAACAAATCGGTTTGGAGAACAGCTGACTGATTGAACCTCAGTCCTACGTCAGTCTGGAGAAAATGTTTGTTCCTGAGAGAAGGTTAGAAAAATGCTGAATGTGGCCTTTTTCTCCTAAATAACTCATGCAAATGATTTAACGTCTTCAAACCAACCGGGTTTGGTCTGTGACCTGTTTTAAATGACAACTAATAACTCAGAACGCATGAAAATTACAACAGTAAAATGTTTACCAATATAGACATGGCTGGAAAGCTTAGATTCTCCACAATCTAACCACCGAGTTCATTTCATAGACACAGCGAGCAGCAAAGCACAATTACCACAGATATAGCAGCATGTCAACATGTAAGCAAACAGAGCAGTCACAGCTAGCAAGCATGTCTTCATTACTACTGTTCAAAAAACACCTTTTATTCTGGAGAATAGAATAAAACTACTTTGAACTGATGCAGCTTGGGCTGTGTTTTATTCACCCAATTTCCTTATATATTCAGAAACTAGAAGGCGGGAACTTTCAAATAATGTATCACACATGTAATTTGGGCAAACAGTCCCTCAGTTATTTGCTTTTCCATTTGGGTTTGGAAAATAGGCGAGAATCACCCAAAACGAGGAGGATGTTTAGTATTTGTTCATATTTTGGGCCTGTTGAGATGATAAGCAACAGCAGCAAAAAGAAGCAGAAAAAATAGATATTCAGAACATGAAGTAACGTGAAAACAATGGAAATATTAAAGTCCATTTTTATACTTTAAAGGTATACTATGCAACCGGTGTTGATTTTCCAGCGAGGCTCCCCCCAGAGGGCGAAAGTAAAAGTGCACTGTCGTAAATATGCACAGCTGTTCTCCTGGTTTCTCCGTCAAGCCAGGCGTGGTTGTTTTGAGCTTAGCAGACAGGCGAACGCAACGAATGACTAATGCCGGCTTCACACCGCAGCTGGCGTGTCAGAAGCAGCGAGTTTACATGCAAAGTCAATGGCTGACGCGCGTCAAGGCGCAGCAAGAGGTCCCACGGCGCGTTTTGAGCAGCAGGCGCAGCGCGTCTGAGCAGCTGAAGCAGCGCGTCTGAGCAGCTGAAGCAGCGCGTCGGGTGCGTTTAAGCATCTGACGCAGGGAGAGAGACACAGCGCTGATGATCACTCCTCTTAAACAGTTTATTGACGCCTAAATTAACTTAAAATGCAGAAATCTGCCGGCAGAATATGCAGTTTGGATTATTTAGATGAAAACCACTTACCAGCTGCCGCTGCTGATGAAGGGATTCCTTCTGTCGGCGCACCGCTGGTATGTGGGGGTCTGAGCGGCTCCGACAGAAAAAATATTGAAGGCAGGATAATAATCTGGATGAACTGACTGCACTGATTACGTTTTCAGGTGTATTTTCTCACTTAAACACATATTAAAACTACTTTATTCCCACTGATCACAGCAAATATAGCTGCAAGGCAGAGAAAGGATAGTGAAGCTCCGCCCAACGCGCGTCAGACACACTTTTGCACCGCGCAGCCAGAGCAGCACAGCTGTTTTAGCCGTGCGTCAGAACTAACTGGTTCAAGCAGCAAAAATGAAGCAGCAGACGAGATTTTGCTGCTTTTGCTGCGTGAACGTAGAATAACTGCACAAAGATCGCCACTGTGCTAGCAACCAGCATGCTTTTAACTGGGGGGTGTAGCAGTTCTCGCCGTAAAGCAAGACTGACTCTCACGAGACTTCTGAGCCTGTGGGTGCACTGCAAAAAATATAAATCTCAATAAGTTATTTTTTCTTAAAATAAGTGTGTTTTTCCTTGATTTGAGGAGATAAGTAAGACACTTTGCCAATGGAACAAGACAATTTCCTTTTAAAATAAGAAAAAACTATTTTATCGTCTTATTTCAAGTAAATATTATCTAACTATCTTATTTTAAGAGTGAAAATACTCATTCCATTGGCAAATCATCTTATTTACCTGCTCAAATTAAGGCTAAATATACTTAATTTAAGCCATTTTTTACTTATTTCTGGATTGTTTTTGCAGTGTGCGGGTCGGTGCTCCTGCAGTTGCAAGTGCGGTATTTCCCCCACAGACCACCAGGGCGGCCGAGAATACCTTTGTTCAACCTGAAATGACTCATTTAATCATCCATAACGTTATGGAACACATTAATTAACTGAAAAATGTTGCATAGTATGCCTTTAAGGAATAAAGTCAGAGAAAAAAAAAATAGATTGTTGTGGTTTTTGACTAAGCAGGAAACCCAGCGTACCTGGAGAGAACCATGAAGGGAAGGGAAGGGAAGGGAAGGGAAGGAAAGGAAAGGAAAGGAAAGGAAAGGAAAGGAAAGGAGCAGTTTAAGTCGGCTAACCAACTTCCTGGTTGTTCCTAAGTAAAGTGTTTTGTTTGGGAACCACAGTGGGGAGCTGGTCCACCTGCCAGCGAGTATGCATCTGATAGAAACCTATGGAGATCCTATCCAAGCCACTGCTGATGCCAGAGACGATCTTGTTCCAAATCCCATGGGGCTCTTTGATTTTTAAATGGGTTTGAAGGTAACCCAGTAATAAAGCATCAAATGATGTGTTCAAATCCAGGGCTGCATGCAATAGTTTTTGAATATTCCCATATTCGTTAAAGATGTCCTTTGAAATCCTTTCGGCGAGCAATTCCATCTGTTGGACCTGCGGCCGAGAGCCAGAACTGGTTTTACTGGGGCAGTGTGTTATTACCTGGTAGAGACGTTGCACTATGGTTCGATGAGCACCTAGTGGGAGAGACCTGCCAGCGGCCTTTGAGCTGTTTAACACATTTTTAATGAGTAGAGCCAGAAAAACAGCATTGGGGTTCTCAGGCTCGTTATCCCACGGATTACGGACGGTAAAATTTAACGAATACACACATTCTCTCTTTTTCACTCCCAGCTCTTTTGTCAGACTTTTCATTAGATGGGATTCAAAAACGCGGTTGCTCGCCATGGCGGCCTGAAGCAAGTATTTAGCTGCGCCGAATGTTTTATACAGGTTCGTAGAAACAGTTTTTACCGTGTCTGTTAGATTCTCCTGCAGAATGATCTCCAGACACGGCTCTTTGGTCCACATTATCAGTTGGGACAGACGGTTTCTCATTTTGGCCAAACAGCCTTGGTAGAATTCATCCTGAACTTTTCGGGGGCAGTTCATCATGTTTCTCCAAAGCAAAACAGAGAACAGAGCATTTACCTTGTCCTGTTTTCCAGGGCGAACAAATGACAGATCAGCTCCAAGTTTATTTTCCATTTCTGAAACAATCTTTCTCACTATTTGGCAGACAGAAAATAACAGCAACCTCTCTGCAGGAAGTTCCAGCTGTTCTGAGATGCACAATTCTACTGGCTGACCTCACCATAGAACCGCCTCTGTGACGTCACAAGGTTCCAGGGGAGGGGCTTGTGTGGGCGGGATTATTAGTCAAATTCTAAGAAGAAAACAGACCAAGATTTATATAAAATTAATAAATGTATATTTATACAGTGTGTAAATAATAAATATAACAACTGACGTCATTTTAATTAGTTTTATTGTTTTTGTAAAGATCAATTCCTCCTCAGTTAGACCAAAAGAAAACATGATTATCAATGAAAGCAGGCGCGGATTCAGGCGGGGGCGCGGGGGGCGCGCACACCCCCCTTTGGGATATGGCAAGCCGATTGGGCCATTAATCGTCCGTACAATAACGCGCAGTTCCAACCCGTATTTTACGCGAGCGCGCGTTTTTTACGTCACCGCGCATTTCCAGCCAGAAGGCGTGGTGACGTAAAAACCGCGCGCTCGCGTAAAATACGGGTTGGAATTGCGCGTTATTGTACTGACGATTATTGGCCCAATCGGCTTGCCATACCACAATGTCGTCGTTGCGAGCACGAGGAGACCTGGAAGATTTAAGGCCAAACAAGAAAACCACACAACCATCTCTTTTTAGATTCTGGTCCAATCCAACAGAAGGGTAAGTAGAAACCAACTTTATCACTTTATTTTCTATAGGCTTATGTCTATAATCTAAATAACACAGATTGAAATGTTTATAGCCTATCTTGTTTTCTATTCTTCAGTGGACCTGGCACAACTACAGAAAATGACCACAGCGTTGACCTGTATGAACGTTCAGATATTGGAGACACACAGATAAAAGGTATGATGATTGCTAGAAATTTTGATAATGAGAAAACATTATCAACATTGTTGATAAACAAGTTTTTTAAAGTTGCAAAGTAATGCAATTGTAGGAATACGGCAAAGTTATGAAAATTGCAGTGTTTAATAAGTAATAAAAATAGTGTACAATTAACAAAAATAAGCAACATTAGTTGCCATTGACATGCATACAATAGTTATTTTGTAGTGTGTATTTTTGGGTCTAAACCTGTACCACATGTGTTGTACTGTTAAAAATAAGAATGGTATCCTTTATGAAAACATTACTAACTTTTATCAATTGGTAAGGATCCAAATCAATAAATGCTCTAAGCACATGCTTGGAGTCTAAGGGAGTCTTGTTAACATTGTGATATGATAACTACAAATCTGGTGTTATTTGTTTTCAGTGCATTTAATATTTTACAATAAAAATACAATTTACTTTTAAGTATATTCAGTTTTGTGCACCTGGTGATATGTGTTCAGTGAATTTAATAATTTACGATAAAACACAACATTAAATTGTTTTGTGGCTCCTCCTGAGATTACAAGGTTCACCTGATCACAAAAATTATTTTCTTTTCCAGATGAACAACAAGGACCGTGTTTCGATGTAAAGACAACTGAAGAGCCGGCGCTCAACCAAGCGGATTTGCCCCAAACAACTTACGACATAGGTTCGTAATAGTTGTATTTTTTTCAATGTCAAAACAACTAATTTTGTTTTTGTTTTACACGATTGACTTTTTTGCTTAATCTTGAAATCTTACATTTCATAATAATTATTTCATAATAAAGCAAGACTATACAAAAGATCAGCAGCCATACAAAATTGACAATGTAAATATCAATCTTATTACAGATATATCAAAGGCCAAGGACCGGATTAGTGAAATGGACGACTCTGGAAAATTCCAGCTTCTTCAGACCAGAAAACCACCCAAATCTTTCAATTTCCCTGCCAGAGAATCTAAAGACAACCGAAGAGCCAGTGGGGTGACCAAAAGAACATGCCAGAGGGACTGGCTGGACAAGTATGACTTTTTATCATTTTTACGTCATATAAAGATGATCTACCGTCAGGATCAACATTCAGGCAGGAAGTGAAGTTGTGGCACAAAAAGTGGTCATCATCAGTGGAAAAACCCCGCTCTCTCCCTGAAATTCTAAACATAACAAATATGAAGTGCTATCCAAACATTTATATGATTCTTCACCTTCTGTCAGTCATACCTGTTACCAGTGCTTCTGTGGAACGTACTAACTCGGGTCTTAAAGCAGTGAAAACTTTGCTGAGGTCAACAATGGGACAGGAAAGGTTTGTGGCTTTGCTACTTTTGTATGTGCACAAAGACATTCAGTTAGACATCAACAAAATCATAGACATATTTGCCCAGAAGCATCCCAGAAGTTTGACATTTGTAAACCCATTATCATCATCATCATAAAGTTTGTAGTAGAGAACAATATTCTTTGTCTGGTTTAACTTTCTTTTTTTTTGTTTTTCAACAGTTTATCTTGTTAAAATATATTCAAAACTCCTTTGTCTTACTTGAACCATACTTGAACCCAAGTCTTTGTTTTTTTTATTTAATGTTCTGTGTAAATATCATTTCTGGAAATAAAGAAGCTCCTTGTTTGATTAATTGTTGGTGAGGATAATTTTTTTTTTCTTCTAACTACCTTTTAACCTTGTGTATGCTTTAAAAACCGATCCTTTTTTAATTACAATAATGTAATCACGCTAATTCTCCTTATGTTCATCCATTAAAATTATCAATTAAAAACCCTTGGATGAATAATTAGGGTAGTGTGAAAGAGTGAAGATGGTATTGTTTGGTCTTTTAGCCTCACATTGTCTTGACCTTTGACCCCGTGACCCCATGACCCTTAGGTGCGCACCCCCCTTTGAAAAATCCTGGATCCGCCCCTGGAAAGAGCCCCAGAAAGTGCAGAAAATGGTTTGTTCCAGCCTCAGCGCTCTCTGGTAACAGTCAGGAGATGCGCCAGAAATGAAGGGCAGCGATGAGATGCCACCTAGAAACATCATCCAGTCAGGAGAGAAAGAGGAAATCCCCAGAAAGGGCAAACCCAGGGCCGCTCCAACCTAAAGGCGCAGCGCGCTGAGCCTCATGCTTCCACTGGGGCCACATTAGCGCCTGTAGCGCATCTGCGCAATGGATGCGCCATGTTGTGCATATGCGCTATACTGGAGGAGAGAGAGAGACAGGCTGCGATCTGAGCGCGCGGTGCAGGGCCGCGCTCATCTGATGGTGGAGCGCGTGCAGGCAGCCATCAACATGTCCTCTTAACAAAAGCAGAAAAAAGGCCAAACATGGAGAAAGTTGGGCTTCCTTTGCAGGAAGGAGCCTTTAGGAGCAGGAACAGCCAGTTTCCTCTCAGAGGGGATTCTGTTTCCAGCCTCTGTCTAAACTGGAGAATTTCACTCATTATTAAATGTTCATTCCTTCACCTCTGCTGAGACAGAGCCGTCAAATAAGAGCTATAAACTTTACCCACAGATAATATATTGGCTCTAGTTTGATATCAACTTGTTAAGAATTTCAATCTGAAAAACTCACAGGGAGAGAAAAGACAATTAGAAGAAATTTATTGAGACAATAACTTTAGTCTTTGGCGCTCAGACCTCGGCAGGAAACATTGCGCTGAATTCTGATAGATATGCATGAACAGGAGTAAAGAACAGGGCTGTCCCCCCCCAGGCCTGAAACTGGTGGAGGAGTGGAGATAGATGGAGTTGGTCAGTCTGTAGACTGCTGGTTGGAGAGACGGTCTGCTGAGCTTTATGGGGAGATCCAGTGGACTGCGTGAGCTGATACTAGAGCTTCACTTCCTGGAAGATGGAAGTCCAGCTGGATAACACAGGATGAGAGAACCTGTCCATGATGAGCAAGCATGAGGCGACAGTGGAGAGGAAAACTTCCCTTTAGGAAGTTACCTGTGGCAGAACCAGGCTCAGCATGGCGGTCTGCTGCCGGACCGGTTAAGATGAGACAGATGATGCAGTGAGAGTCCAGGAGGAATGACGCTCTGATGAAGCTTTTGCTACGATGGTGGGGGAGGGGCTGGAGGGGGGAGGAAACGGGGTCATCTGAATGACGTCACAGCGCATCCTCCGCCTGCAGCGCATCCGCCGCCTGCAGCGCATCCACCGCCTGCAGCGCATCCTCCGCCTGCAGCGCATCCTCCGCCTGCAGCGCATCCGCCGCCTGCAGCGCATCCTCCGCCTGCACACAGGGAGCAGACAGGTGTGGATCTGAGGCCTTTTAACCCTGTAATGCCAAATGAATTGTTTTGCGTCTGACACCTTTTGCATAATTTAATGGTAAAAACTTTGCTCAAAATCCGATTGTACACAATCAGATGTACCTGATAACAGAGGGCAGAAGACTACACAAAAAATAATCTTGACTTATCGCATAGTAATAAATTATTAATATCAAAAATGTATTTCTGTTTTTTTCTTTTTACATATTTTGTTAAAAGGGCAAATAAGGAATTCAAACCAAAAAAAATAATTTTCTGTTTTGTTTTATTCTTGGATCAGGCTTTAAAGGGTTAAGATGAACTCTGGATGCTGATTGGCTTTGGTGGAGGTGTGGTTCAAAGCTGATTGGCTGCGTTGAGGCAGACGAAAGCGAGTTATCAGTTTATTCAGTTTAACTTCCGCCTAAGGTCCATTTGTTGTCTTTTTAACACTGATTGAAATGAGAGCAGTAATGCATTGACAGAGGGAACAAAGCTTGGATGTAAATATTTATAACTATTTGATCCTGAATTAGGTTCTTTTTTGTACTGTAGCTTTTGTATAAAAATAATACAACTAGATTAACGATAATAATAACATTCTGATAATATATAGCAGTAGGAGTAGTTTCTGTGAATATTAGTAGAAGTAGTACTAACAGGTAGAGCTGGGCATCGATTCTGATTTCTAAATCAGTTAAGGTCAATTTTCCTTGGATATGGAGGGCATTAGCTAAAGAACTAATGAAACTAACTTTAGTAAAAATATGAGTGTTAAAATAAAACTTTAACAACACGCGGTTACATTCATGATGTACTTTTTATTTAACACGACCTGAGCGCAACAAAACAGTCAAAATGTAGATAAATTCAAACCACAGAGCAGACTGCGTAAATAAAGAGCCTACAAAACATCACAACCTTCTGGTTGCAGATCCAATCTGGGTCATAATGACG